>NC_064640.1:232942070-233157431 GCF_023864345.2 Schistocerca serialis cubense
AAGGGGATATACCCTTTGCCATTCACTTCATATTGGTTTATGGAGTATGAATGTAGATGTAGAATCTGTGATGTGAAGGTTGAAACACATTCGCTTGGTAGAACAGGAAATAATAGACAGATGATGTTGTGAAAGGCCAACGACAGTTGGAGGTTGTATCGAACTTAATACAGATAGTACAGAAGCACAGTTCCTGAAGACAAAAAGTGAGGACAATAGACGTTGGATCAATAAGCGTTACACATTAAGACACTTGCTTGTAAATGGTAGCAAAAATAATTGAATTGTACATTGGAATTTTTTCAAAAACCTACTTAAAGATCTTTCGGTGTGCATCAAACCCATGTTTTGCTGTTTTCACACACCAGATGTTATCATTCGACTCCCATTCGAGAAAGATATACTACACGAAGATTTTTCCTGTTGGCAACCCTGTTAGAAGATACTCTTTTGGATGCTGTTACGTCTTTCCCTGTGTATATTTGGTTTTCGAGCGCAGTTTTGATTATAAACGATTCTTTACTATGTGGGAACTATAAATTGACATGATTGGTAATAGTCAGCAGCAGTCAGGAGACTTCGTGACGTAGTGATCTGCAGATGTTTGTTGCCAACTGTGCGGCTACCATTAGCCGGTCTTGACTGCATTGTCATGTGTTCGTTTGCTTTGTTGCTGAGCTGTGCTCTCACTGTCTGTTTTGTAGCGCTATTCTCATTGTGATTTTTCAAAAATGACTGATAATCTGGAGCTGGCACATCACAGGGGGACCTTTTACTTCAGTTTGGAAAATGAAACCGGCTAGCAGGAGCTCATGGAAGTTCAAAACACAAGTTTCTCTTGCCTGCACTGCCTGCTTACAGTAGATGTATGAGACTTGCACTCCTCCCCTATACTGGAGACTCGATTTAAGCCCAAGATGTAGCAGAGAAATGGGCTACATCACTTACATCTTCGTTCGTCTAGAGGAGGTACTGAAACACATTTTCCACCGATGGACATCTTTCATCACACATAAGTTGGAAGTCCCCTGATGACTGTGGTATGGAGAGGTTTTCTGTCAACGATCGCAGGTAGCTAATGCTTTAAGTCACACATAACACGCTTCTCTCTCTCTGTCTCTCTCTCTCTCATTCTCTCCTTCTCATTCAATCAGAGTCCCCCACCCCTTTTCTCGCTACAGGTGGGTAGTGTGAGTATGGGAGAGTTTCAGTCCCGTCATCACAAATGGCCCTTTTATCATCATGAGGTGACAGGCCGATTTTAGGCTGCAGCACAGTGTACACCTCGTGTCCTGTCCATCAAATACTAGTTTGCCATACCATATGCAACAGCTGCGGTGTAGCACCACGAACACCACTGTACAGGCACCGCAAATATTCTTCGATAGGGAGGGCTCTCTATTCCATACTGATATAGTGTTTATACGGGGTCTATCAATAAACTATTCTCCCAACCAATTTCAATAACAAACGACAAACAATTAGTTATCTTTAAAGGTAATGATAAGGGAAAGGATTAATTCGCCCGAACGCTTCACTTGAGATATTGCATTTATTATCACACCCTTCAGTGCAAACCACAGAACCCGCAAGTGTGACAATGAGAGACTATATGCACTCGTAATATTTGGTATATAACTTATGAATTACTTAATAAACACTAGGAATCAATGATTACTCCTTTAAATAAACATATTTAAGACCATAAACGATAAGGATCAACAGTTAATAAGGTCCCATAGAACTAGAGCAAGGATCACCTTTTCAGTCTCCGAATGAAGTCGGTATGTGACATATGGGACAATCAGACGTACATTAAGTGTTACACCGTTAAGGACGATCAGTCATTAAGAATTATAACCACAGATTAAAGAAAGTTCATCTAAAGCAATTAACGTCAATAGCAAATAATTAAGTCACCTCTCAGCAAATGCATCAAAACCAAGTCTTTCAGTTCTATAACAATGTTGGATCGTTGATACGCTGGACTACCGACACAGAAGGCTAAATTTTACCAAACAGCAATTTCTCCAAACCTAGAAATATCTTAATAGTGTACAATCCTTATCCACAACTACTCTAATTCGCCTTTCTTGGGCATAACGGTGGAGTGGATAATTAACCTCTTACTTCATTCTCCTGGAACATTGAGAGGCAATAGAAGCAACTCTTACCCCAGCGCAGCTCAGGAAAGAGGATGGCTCCACCAGGAGGTGGAAACATTTACCCGAACTGGAAACGGAACTCGTCTAACACGAACCACTAAGTTGGACGAAGACCGGTTGGCGATTTTGAATTATTACCCAAAGCTTGCTGGCAAGCGGATGAAAATTACAGAGCCAAAGGTAGCTATATTTGTATTCACAAGAACAGATAACTTCTGCAAATGAGATTCCGGCAGAACTACCGCAATAGTATCAACACAGTAATTCGGGACTGAGGAGAGCAAGTCAACAACGGTCTCTGCCCAATAGACCCAACATTTCAGACAGACCAAGCAACCGACATCAGTCGTGGATAGGTGTATTACCAAATAGAACCTCTAGCAATACCTTAAATATAACTAAATAGAGCACTTAAATGCCACGGGGACCAAGCTCCTTAACACAAGAATACGTACACAATAACAGCGGCGTTTTCGTTTTCCATTTCCTTTTCCTGTTTTCCTTTTTTCTTCTTTTCCTTTTTTACTTATTTCCTTTTCTTTCTTCTTTTCCTTTTTTCCCCTTTTTTTCTTTTTCTTCCTTTTCCTTTCCTTTTTTTCTTTTTTTTCCTTTTCTTTTTCTTTTTGACGCCCACCTTAAGCAAGTCAGCATGGCTTTCAAATGCACGATCATGGAAGAGGGCAGTAATTTCCGATCACAAACTCAAATCAGAGAAACTTTGCCGCACAGTTATTAATAGCTCCCACAACACTGGGAGATTGGCCCTGCCAGACGACGACCATTGCACTAACTAGATGCAAAATCTTACTTTAATTGATGACACCACCTTGTGGAGGTTACTGGCAGCCGCAGATGGACTTCATAGCTTCCCCAGTCCATGAACGGAAACCAAACATTGTCCACAGATTTACGGTCTCTTGTGTCCTCACGCCCCAGGTTTTTGAGCCCATCCAGACTTAGCATAGAGGGACCGAACGTTCCGCTGCAGAACGGTTGTCCAGGACCAAACACTCGTCCAACTCCTCTATCCGCCCTCGGCATGGCACACAGCGCCTCCTCCCATCGGGTGTGCTAGCAGTGCGCTCACGGAGAATCCGCAACGCTCTCTAGGAAAGCAAGGAAAATCCAAACAGAAGGTTCTTACAGTGGTCCCTCATTTCCTGGACTAACCTTTCCAAGCAATTCATCTTTCCTCCCTTAAAAAAGAACCTATCATTCTGAATCTAGGAGTGCTGTTACCTGTTTTTATATGTTCTTCTAAGCTGTACTGGGAATGAGCCATCTGAATGTATTTCCAGATCACCCTTATTCTCTGTTTAGGAATTAAGTTGTTTGCAAACATGGTGGCAAGTGGAAAAGAAAGCTTTAATTTCAGTGGTAAAAAAGCATGACAAAAATGTAATGTCTAAACTATGAGACTGAAGGAATGCTTATCTAGTATGCAATTCATAATCAGTACACAACGTATGGAAATAAATCAACTTAAATCATGAAATCATTAACTGATGCCACATAAAAACACGCCGAGATATGCACAAGAAATCATATACCCTGCAAATAAGTGGATTAAACTTTCAAACAAACACAGTATTCACATAGTGATAGATCGTGTGAACAGTGTAAATTTTGTGCACGAAAATCCATATGAAGTACTTTTAGTTAAGACCTGTATTGGTAAAGTTACTAATGAACCATCTGGAGATAAAAAGGACTGAGCAAAGGAGATAGGCTAACTGCACTGTAAAAAGAAAATGGACAAAAGTGACTGTGAACAATAAAAAGGTGCCGACCTCCAGTAATCAAACTGGGATGTTGTTGAACCTCATGGGAAAAGTGATTGGGGACACTAGTACAAGAGAAAATGTAACACACCACAATAGTATATTTGGAACATGTAAACTTCTTTTAACAAGCACAGCTAAAATTTATTTTTTATGGATAGTTAAGGATGAGGAATAGTCACTGGATTAAGCAACAGAAGTGTTTATGAATTCAACGGCTTTTTGAAACACCAATTTGAAAGTTGTGACTGAAGTCAGCCATGGAAAATTATTGGTGCTGAACACAAATGATTTTTATGTTTTCCTCATTGGAGCACATGATATAGCAATGAACAAACAATACAAAAGAACAAAGATGGCTTATTGCCATGGGTTACCAAAATGGTACTCTATAAATCAAGAAGTACAAAAAGCAATCAAAGAGGTTCAAAATATCTCCTCCAATTTAAGAATGCAACATTCGTGGATATAAGTGAACATGGAAGAAGGTTTCACACTACTCATGGCCTAGCCTCAACAGAGTGAGAAAGAAATTTATTACTTACAAGAGTTTAAAAACCATAGGTATAAAATTAAATCTGAAGTATGACATCTCAAAAGCCTTACCTCTCAACAACAAAAGTGATGTGTTTAATTCTGTGAATAAGAAGTGTGTGGTAACAGAAGTGATATCTTTCAAGGGCAACAAAGAAAGTAATAGCGTAGAGAGGAAATAGTAGAAAGGAAAATATCACCCTGAACTGTGACAACAAGTAGTTACTGACCCCCAGCAGACTGAAAATCTCTTCAGGCAGCACTATGCAAACAACACAAAAAATATAACAATCAATAATGAGAAGACAGCAAAAACAATCAACAGAGCAAAGTAAATTCTTACCTCCACTCTGTTTATCTCTTTGATACTACCCTGAATGAAATCAGTCATATAGCAAAAATCTTCAAAAAAGTCCTTGGGAACTGAGGGGATTCTAGACTTCATCATAAAGGAATATATTATAAACACTGCAACACTCCTTGCAGAAATAATCAACTCATCCTATTCAACAGGAAGCTTTGCTGGCTGTCCTGAAGCTACAAAAATGACAGCTGTTCACAAAAAAGGTGACAAAGCTAATTTAGGAAATTATAGACTTTTCTTTTTATTATCAGCTTTTGGCAAACTCACTGAAAGATTCATGTCTAAGAGATTAATGAAATTCCTGGACAAGAAGAAAATCCTATCTGATATCCAGTATGGTTTCCAGAAAAATAAATCCATTATTAATGCCATCTATAATTTTTTACAAAATGCCTTAGAAGCAATGAGCATAAAGCAAAATGCTGCTAATATTTTCTTAGAGTTTAGCAAAGCTTTTTACATCTTGGACCACAGAATCCTGTGGGAAAAGCTCAAAAGTACTTCACAAATTGGAAACGGAAAGTAGTATTAACACATGAACTAAATGATAGTACTGGAACATATTTTTCAGAGGCAGCAATAATATGTGGAGTCTCCCAAGGATCCATTCTTGAGCCTATTGTTTTCCTTCTGAAATAAATGACATAAATCTCAGCATTGAATCACAAATAAATACCTAATTTACAGATGACGCTCATATCTTTCTTGGAGCAAATGGCCCAAGACAACTACAAGCAAACATAAATAAAGCCACCTATCAGCTAAATGACCGTTTTGAAGCAAATAAGATAAGAATAAATCCATCCAAAATAACTTTTCTATGCTTTTGTTTAAATAGGGTAGCACCCAACACCTTTGTGACACAAACGCCAGTAGAATTACACTCTCACTGGAAGCAAAATTTTTAGGCGTGTGGCTTCAACATGATTTCAAATGGCAGACTCACATAACAAAATCAAATGTGACACTTAAGAAAGTATGCCACAGCCTACATTTACTTTTACACAAAGCAAGCTTCCACACTGTTGGAGTTGCGTACTTTATCCAGTTCCACAGCATTCTACAGTATGGGGTCACAGTGTGGTGTAACACAACTCATCTTCCTGAGCCAAAAACGAACTGTAAGAACAGTGCATCAAGCGTGACAAACAGATTCCTGCAGGCCACTCTTTCAGTAGTTTTTGCTCTCTCCCCTGTATTTTTATTCTAGAAACATTTAAATGTATGAGGGAGAATTTAAAAGAGATAAAAAACTTTAATGTCATGAACATTATACCAGCCAAAAGGCAAACCCCATGTCCAGCCACTGTAGACAACAATGTTTAAAATATCCATTATGAAAAGTGCTATAGACATGTACCATGGTCTCCCACTTAAAATGAAAATTATTTTCTCATTTTCATTGTTTTATAAATCCCTAAGTTGTTAGTAGATCTCTACTTTTATTCAGTGGCAGAATTTTTAGATGGCGTGTAGTACAGAGACTTCAAATGGCTTTATGGACTATGGTACTTAACATCTGAGGTCATGAGTCCCCTAGAACTTAGAACTACTTAAACCTAACTAACCTAAGGTTCTACACACACATTCATGCCCGAGGCAGCATTCGAACCTGCGACCGTAGCGGTCGCACAGTTCCAGAATAAAGCGCCTAGAACTGCTCGGCCACCACAGCCGGGCACAGAGCCTTCAAGCAAAACTAAGACAATTTCCACTGCTGCTAATGGAAGACCAAATAGAGTTAATTTGTTAACATCCCACAGTCTGTAGGGATTTACTGGATGAGTAAAGAATGAGGAATTTTAGTATGTTCCAAATGGCATTTTGCCCTACATACAACTAATCCTTCTCTGTTTTTTTCTTTTTTCTGCCTGTGTATCATTTACATTCACCAATTAGGCTCCAGGAACATGTTCTAGCTTTGGCATCTTCACTCCATCGCTTCCTGAGCTGATATACATGCCTTGTTGCAGTCTGTCTACATTTTGCTTCCATTTCTACTTATACACAGATCTAAAAAAGTCTTGCATCATCTTGGTTCTGAGAGTTCTGGAAACTGTACAGAAAATTGGAATAGAGATCAACATAAACATCATTTCAACCCTTTTCATTGCTCACGAAAACCACATATTATGTGTTGTACGACCATACAGCGAGATCTTCACAGATGGTTGTCCAGATTGCTGTACACACCGGTACCTCTAATACCCAGTAGCACACCCTCTTTTATTGATGCATGCCTGTATTCATCGTGGCATACTATCCACAAGTTCATCAAGGCACTGTTTGTCCAGATTGTCCCACTCCTCAATGGCGATTCGACGTAGATCCCTCAGAGTGGTTGGTGGCTCACATTGTCCATAAACAGCCCTTTTCAATCTATCCCAGGCATTTTCGACAGGGTTCATGTCTGGAGAACATGCTGGCCACTCTAGTGGATCGATGTCATTATCAGGAAGGAAGTCATTCACAAGATGTGGACGATGTGGGGGCGCAAATTGTCATCCCTGAAGATGAATGCCTCACCAATATGGTGCCAATATGGTTGCACTATCGGTCGGAGTATGGCATTCATGTATCGTACAGCCATTACGATGTCTTCCATTACCACCAGCAGCATACGTCGGCCCCACATAATGCCACCCAAAATATCATTGAACCTCCACCTTGCTGCACTCGCTGGGCAGTGTGTCTAAGGCGTTCAGCCTGATGAGGTTGCCTCCAAACACATCTCTGATGGTTGTCTGGTTGAATTCATATGCAACACTCATTGGTGAAGAGAATGTGATGCCAATCCTGAACGGTCCATTCAGCATGTTGTTGGGCCCATCTGTATTGCGCTGCATGATGTCATGGTTGCAAAGATGGACCTTGCCCTAAACGTCGGGAGTGAAATTGTGCATCATGCAGCCTATTGTGCACAGTTTGAGTCGTAACACGATGCCCTGTGGCTGCACAAAAAGCATTATTCAACATGGTCAGTTGCTTTTTGGGGATCAAGAAATATTGCCCCTCCTTGACACCCTTGGTCCATGGCTTTCAGGATGATTCAGTAGCAGAAATAGTTGTGCTAGTAGTAGTAGTAGTAGTAGTAGCCATTTATTTATCCAGAGATCATAACCTGCAATGATGTCAGACACACCTGGGTCATATTTGACTTTTTGATCTATTCCCAACTAGGGATATGCCTGTACTTATTTTTAAGCAGATTCTATGTGTATAATCAGTATTGTCTTGCCCCTTACCCCCCCCCCCCTTCCCCTCCCCGTGGGAGCCATTCATCCTGACCGTGCAATGCTACATGGTATATTCAATAGTAATAAAAATTAATTTCATTATTATTCCAATTACTTGAGTTTCATCATTCCAGGTCTGTATGCTGTAGTGAGAGACCCATCAGTATCAGCAGAGTCATTCTTCTCAAAAACGGCGGCAAACATTACCAGTGTTTATGAGGAATGACATTTTGATGTTACACTATGTGTAGAAATTAATGACATTATGGCATAGTCTGCAAAATGGTGGTTAATTTTAACGTAATTTATGACATAAAATTGATGTTACAGTGTGTAACTGTTTCACTAGCATTTTATAATGTCATGGCACATTCTGCAAGGGGTGGAAAACATTTGTTCTTCCACTCCTTTATGGTAATTATGTGTGTTGGAATGTCATCAAAGTTAAAAGTGGTAGCCAATATTACGATAATTAATGGTCCAAAATGATGCCATCAAGTCTGATACCTTAATTAACATTATCAACATCAAAGTATTGGACATATCCGGCCCAATAGCTGAACAGTCAGCACGTTGGATTGCCACACACAGGGGCCCGGGTTTGGTGACCGGCTGGGGAGGGAGATTTTCTCCCCCCAGAGACTGGGTGTTGTGCTGTCCTCATCATCATTTCATGCCCACTGTCGATGTGCTAGTCGCCCAATGTGGCATTGCACTCAATAAGACTTGCAGTTGGCAGTCAAACTTCTCGACTGGGAACTCCCGGCCACTGATGCCATACGCTCATTTCCATTTCCAGTGTTGGATATATTTTGAATGCACCCAGTAGATGGAAATGGCTGAATCTACCCCATGCCTGTGAATACCAGCCATCTCCATCTGCTGAAGCTGATTCCCAGTCACCTCCTCAGTCCTGATATAATTTATTCATCAAATTTAACCAAATGTAATGACTGAAAAGGAAATCAAAATAATTACATATTTTAACTGATTATAAAAGAAATAAAATAAAATAAAAATAAAATCTCAAGCATGAGAAAAAATTTAGATTTGTGAGTAAAGGGATAAAATTTTTTAAAAAATTCTAAAAATATTCTTACTTTTTAAAAATGTAATAAAACCTTTTCCTATAAATTAAACCACAGAATATGACTAACATATGATAAGAATTTAAGTTTGACTAAAATATTTTTAATGAGGGAAAAATATTTTTAACAAACCAAGAGAGAAAAAAGTCAAAACTAATATTTACAAAACCATTTTTAAACCATCTTTAATTATAGAATATTTTAAAAGCAAGGAACACAGAGTACTGAATATATACTAAATTATAGTGATGATAATTGGTATGAAGATCAGGAATTTGTTTTTAATTATAAAGAATGTATTATAGATATTTGTGAACACGAGAAAAATCAATTTTTTTTCTTTTTTGTAACTTTAAAAGAATTTGAGAACTATCAGAAAGATATTGGTGATTTATTATTATACATTTATTGTGATAATTATATTTGTTTATCAAAAACTCTTGTGAATATTGTGATTTGCAAATGTAATTAAAGATTATATAAAATTTTATATAGTATTTTTACAAGTTTCTCACTCAATAACCAAAAAATAGAAGATAATTTTTGTATTGATTTAATGATTTTCAGTTAATATCCTGTGTTGAGTATCAAATGTTATATTTTTCTTGCCACACATTATTTTATAAATGATAGTATGATTAGAAATTTTATCACTTAATGTGAAACATAATTTCATACTAGTTTCTTGGATAGCTAACACATTCATTCTCCTAGACATATCTATATCAAAAATAGGATAATTCTCTATGAAAATGAATGGATTTACATCGACATTGCTGTTTAGTTGTGTGACTTACTTAAAATCTTGGAAAACATCATAAGCATTTAGAAAATGATTTGGTTGACCTACATTCCACATTACTTGAGTAGAAACTTCATTTTTAGCATTCTTTATAGAGATATTCTGTAATTTAACATGATCAAATAAAGAAGAATCAGTCAGCTGATTATTTTTTCGATTAGTTTGAAAAATCACAAACCTAAAATAATGCATATCAAATTCTTCAGAATTATGGTAACTGGTGATATTTATTCAAAATTTCTTTTTGCACTTAATCCTGCAATTTCGGTGGTTCATGATTAAAAGAACGAAATTAGAATTTTTGGATTTTTTACTCTTTCTTGTTGCAACTCGAGTGAATACTCTGGCTCGTACCTGACTACAGAAACATGAATTTCCATTGATTCCACAACATTTTCACCTTCCTAAGGAGTTGTATCTTTTATTTCAACTCCAGCTTGATTTCAGTCAGACCATCAAAGAATGGTACTGTTTGCACTAGAACTCCAGGGAAAAAGTACAGCCAAAGCTCCTTCCCACATAACTTCCTTGCAGTCTTTAAGGAACCCACCAAACAAATCTAGTGGAAAGAGTAGTTCATTTTTCTTACTCTTTATCTTCCCATTATTGAGGATATGACCTTCCATGGTTAACTCATGGGCTAGAGATGAAGTCAACTGGATAAGAACAGATGAAGAAAAGAAAGGGTAGTCCATCCTAGACAAAATAATGTTACCTTTCTTTATGGTGATAACATGGAATAGCTTTGCCACATAGCCATCAATCAATTTTTTATTGAATTTTTCATCATATGTTGGATAATCTGTACCATCAGCTCCACTAATACTGAAGTTCCTATACAACTTTGCACCATTAAGATGACTTTAACCATCACCAATATGAATATAAATCTCTGTCTCCTTACTACGAATATTTAAATTATTTTTAGTCTTCTCATCTACAGGGAATGAGTAAAATTGGTGGGTCTCAATCTTATTCATTTATAAAGGATAAAATTTACTAAGACATTTCTAAAACAACTGTTACATAATCACCATGGAAGTCAATCAAATTTTCATTTTCTTCTGTTACAGCTATTTCTAAATTGTGTATAGAATCAAAAATTGGCATATGTACGGAATAATGTGGGTTGTGAAATAATGGTGCACCAAATTCTGTATTGGGTTTCAATGAAACAATAATATTAGTTTTTCTATAAAAGTGGCCACTCTGTTTACATGCATTCCATCAGCCAAATTAAAATTTATTTTGGAATAGAATGGAATAATTTTAGGCCCATAATTGCCAATAGTTTTTTCATTGGCTTCAATAAATTAGTTGTTGCATTCTAATACACTTCAATGCTATCCTTTATGTCCATATATTATTTCACATCACTCTCAATAATAACTTTATTTAAAATTTCATCAGCTTTAATGTGAATATAGGATTTTTTTGTGTAAGTAAATTTTTCTAAATTTTTCAAGTTATATTGTCCAATGGGAATTTATATCATTTCCCCCTCACAATACATTTTATTATTTTCTGATGTGATATGTGTAATTAGAAATGTTGTATAAAAACCAACTAGTGACACATTACCATAGCTATAGGTACTGACAGTCTTGTTTTGAGTGCAGATGACATACTACTCAACTTAAATAGGAGACTCATTTATATGAATAAAAAAAATTAAATAATTAAGTGAATAAACTGTCTGGGATCCAAAAATAAGAATAGCAGAGAAGAAACTGAAGAATAAGCGTGGCAAGCTCTTGCCTGGCTCTATTCAATGTGCAATAATAGGTCTAAGCAAATGTGGGAAAACACTGATGAATTACAATTATATTCTAGCTCCAGGATGCCCAAAGTGGAATAAAATAACTCATTTGTATGTTTATTCTGAAATCTTGGATCAACCAAAATATTCATAATTTATAAAAATGTGAACAAAAAGCAGAAGAGAAAAATAATGAGAAGCTCAACAAATTTATCAAAAATAATGATGAAATTAAACCACTGGATGGATATCACGATACTTCAGTTGTAGTGTTAGATGATTTGAGTCATGAAAATCAGGATGTAGTTAGAGAATATTTTACTAGAGGAAAACACAAAAGAATAGATTGTTTTTATTTAGCCCAATCATACTCAAAGATATCAAAAGAATTAGTAAGATACAATAGAATTTTTAAAAATAATTTTAGACAAGATGACACAAATTTAAATCATATTTATCACAAGTTGTCGGTGGTGATTTCAAGTTTTTAAAGAAATGTGTTTTTAAAGAAATGTGTAGTAAATGCTGGAATGAAGATAAATTTGGTTTTATTACAATAGATATGACATGAAAAATTAATCATTGTAAGTACAGAGATAAGATAAAAATTGTTTGAAAACATAGGCATAAAAAATAAAAGTTAAACATAACAATAAACGTTAAAGGTAAGTGTTAGAAATTAAAAAATATATTATTAATGTTTTTTGACCTTAATAAACGTTTGCTAAATATAATCATCCGAAAGGACTTAGTACAACGGTCCTGTATGATCCAGAAGTTGTTAAAAAGGCTAAAGGAAATAGAAAGATAAATGAGCAAATAAAAGACAAATTTAAAAAATCAAAGAAGCATCCCAGAACAGAATACGAAAACAATAAAAAAGATCAGCCGGTTATTGATTCAATCTAAAAAGTAAAACAATGATTGAAGGTTTAGATGATGATATTCTGAAAGCTATAGAAGAAAACAGGTAAGTCGAAAAGCAGATGGTTCCTTATAAATATTTTGAAGAATTTAATAACATACTAGCAACTGACACTATGATACTGATAAAAGACATTAAATATTAAGCAAAAAAAGAAATACAAGATTTATTGAAAAAATATCAAGAAGAGGTTAAAAACAGAGACAAGCAATCCACTAAAAATGTAAACATAAGTGAATGAATGATAGAATATATTAATCATAGTGAAGATCAAGTTTTTGGATTAAGACCTGTTGGCACATTTAATTTTGTTAGTAAATTAACACTAAAATGTGATAGAAATAAAATAAGCATAAGAATATGGAGGTACAAATGGATAAATGAATCTCTTAAAAAAACAGATTAGTATGGGAGTTATGGGTGAAAAATTTGATGATGTTGATTTATCAAATTATGCATATTATTTGTGCCATTCAGGAGCATTATATTCTGATAAAAATCCAAATCAAATAAAGTCAAGTAATGTATTAAATACAATAAATTGATAAAAAATGTTTCTTTTGGAGTTGATGATTTATGGCAAGCAGATCTAGTGGCAATGGATTCTGGAAAAATAAAAGGAATTTGGAAAATAAACAAAGGATATAAATATTGATCTTTAATGAGATTTTTTTCAAAATTTGTTTTGGCTATTCCAGCTAAAGACAAGACAGGCAGAAATGTAATTGATGATTTTCAAAAAACATTTAGAGACCAAATTCTAAAAATTTTACAAAGAGATAAAGAATTTTGTAATATAGATTTTTCAAGAACTTAAAAATATGTATCTGTAGCGATTGTACAGTAATAACCTGTACTTCCGTGCATACCTATATATATGTCTTTGCTATATTTACGATCTTTGGGTCTGCTTCACCAGAGAGTAAGAGAACTTGGGTGTTTAGTCTTGCACTGTGATGTTAACCTGTGAACGTTATCCAAATAAATCGTTATTGTGCTGTAAGAAGTTGGTTTATGAGACTCAATAGCTATCAAAACTCTACATTGGTGACCCCAGACAAGTTAATTCCGCATAACGCGAGTTATTGCCGCTCAGTTACGGAATTTTTGAACAAAGTATGTTACCGACAATGCATCCGAACAACAATACTGTGCCAACCACCAGATTATCGGTTCCGCCTTCTACGGACGTTTTAATTGACTTAGAATCAGGTTTTCTTTCCACAGTGCTTCCGCATAATAGTGCTCCGAATGTGTGTTTACCCACATGGAATTCTTCGACGCCTCGTGTGACCATTAATCGTTACAGTGTTAACAGTGCTACAGACAGTGCTTTCAACTCAGGCATGTCACAATCACAGTTCTGCGGTTTTCCTGACTCCATGGTACAACATTTTTCGCTGTTTGAACCGAATTGTGATATATCACTAAATGTTGCACAATGTGCTCAACGGACCAATTTGTGTGTACCGCTGATCGTGGACAGTGCAGTGCACTACCTTCACTGGACTCAATGCCAAACCAGTTCTGTATGGCTCAGAAGGCTATTCAAGACCAAACTTTCCCGCTGCAACTGCCAACCATGGTTTTTGCCATGCCTGCTGCACCGCGTGTTCGGGGAACGATTCCGCCCGCTAACATGACAACCGTGACGGTTGCAACTGCGCCGCGCTTTGGCGGTGACGTTTCAGTGTATTTTGTGCCTGACTCGGGTACTTTTCATGCATCCCCACCGCCGCCCACAATTCCATTGCAATCGGTCACCACTGCCGTGTCGGACTCCAGCCTGGCTACGTGGGACAACATCGCCTCAACGGCTCTTCCTGCACCGCAGCAACGTCTCAAGTGGCTCTACAACCAACCTGTTTCACACATCTCTGCGCCGTTGAGTACAGGTCAGTCATTGCCCACTGCTAACGTGGGTTCTGCCCTCGTTTCCTCAGCCCAGTTTATGGTACCCCCATCCTGTGGCCCACCCTTGTCTGCTGCTGCACTGTACTATCCACCAGCTCAAAAGCCTGACTTACCGCCATTTAATCAGGCTAACCCATGCATATGGTTCGCCATTGTGGACAGTATTTTTCATTTTCTCCGAATTCACGAGAATGACACAAAATTTGCTCTCCTCGTCAGTCACCTCCATAATTTCACGGAGTTATTTTCTGACATTATACTTGACCCACCTGCACATGACAAATATGTTGCACTTAAACAAGCTATTAGTGAGCGTGCTGCATGCTCCAAAAATGAATTGTTACGCCAAGCAATTTATCACAAACCACCCGGAGACCAGTCGCTGTCCCAGTACTGGCGATACTTACGAGCTATGGTTCCTAAAGAAGCCCTGCCAGACTACTCCCTTTGGACTATTGGTTTGATAAATTCCCTTTAACCTTGCAGTTAATGCTCTTGCCACAGAGACACCTTTCCCTAGATGCTAAGCTGCTCCTAGCAGATGAAGCTTATGTCCTATTCAAATCCCATCAACCAGTTGCTGGTTCCAACAGAGTTTCATCGAACAATCATTACATCTTCCTACAGGACGTGATGCACTCTTCGCCAACTGAGGTTGGGAACTCTGCACACGCAGCCACACAACCGGCTACATGTGCCAGCATTAAACCACACACCAAACCGACCGCGCCCGGTACCGGGTCATCCGCCCGGCAGACAGATGACTCCACGGCTTCTACCAACAGCAACAGGGCTCTGTCATCAATCTGCTGGTACCATGCAACATTCGGTGATAAAGCCACGAAGTGCCGCACGCCCTGCTACACTTAAAACTCCGCGGACGGAGCGGTTTAGGTGCGCCACTCTGTCCTAATGAGCCTCTGCGCCTACAATTATGCTCTAATTTTTCGAGCCTTACAACGCCATCTGCACGCCGGTATGTATATGATCATAAGTATATTACGTGCCTCTATGACCCCTGCCACTGACTCTGCTCCACCTGTTAAGCTTTTTGCGGCTAACCGCACACGCATTCCTGTCACCGGCACAGCTCTCGTCCAGCTTGATTTCATTCCCATGGTCCTTCTGCGTAGCTTCAGTTGATGAACCCGTCATTGGTATAGACTTCCTCCGTCACTACAAGCTATCAGTGGACATTGACGATTCTTCTTTACTCTCAAAATCAGGCATTCGCATTCCATTCTCGACACGCACCACCGACACCTCATCCTCTATCATCGAGGAATGTTGCCTTTGTGCAGCACTCTCCATCGATTTGGCTACAACCACGTCTTCTCTCAACCGCCTCCAACGTGAATCCTCAGCCCTCATCGTTGACAACAGCATTCTTCGGCGCCATCTTTGTGAATTACAGGCTGAAATCGACTCCTGTGACTGCACAATTGCATCTCTTACTCTGCCCCACAACGTTGTTTTCCGCCGGACCTCTCCTTTTCTGGTTGCTGTGTTCAACACGACGCTGGAGCTACCAATGCCACGGACGCAGCGCCCGTGGCTGACACCTCGCCGACCCAGCATGACGCCACGGTGCCAAGGGTTATCGAGCGGCGACCGGTTGCCACCAAAACCCCACCACACTGCCACAACACCGGACATGCCTTACACATGCCCTCGTTGCCTGTAGCTGTCACCACAACGCCTCCACCACTGACCTACGAGGCGGCGGTTGCAGTAACGACGCCCGTTCTGAGCTCTGCTGCCACACATGCTGCCGCCGCCACCACATCCACACCGACGCCCTCGGGGCGCCACATACAGGTCAGTCCAGCATCTCCCTGTGTTGCCCCGCGAGGACGGTCAGGTCAACAACTCCACACGTCAGTGTGCAAAGTAACAACGGGTACTGTACATCATATTTTCACGACACCGGGACCGCTGATGAGACACAAAGCCCGCAGGCTTAATCCAGAAAAACTCCTGAGTGCTCGTGCCATCATATCCTAACTCTTAGACGCCAACATCATCAGATGCTCTAGTAGCAATTGGTCGTCTCCTATTCATTTAGTAGATAAACCTGATGGCACGTACAGACTTTGCGGTGACTACCACACTTTGAATTCCAGAACAATCATGGATAACTATCCGGTGGCACATATTCAGGAATTCACACAGTGGTTACATGGCTCTCAGGTTTTCTCAGTGATAGACTGTAAAAAAAGTGTACCACCAGATGCCGACGGCACCAGACGATATCGAAAAGACGGCAATTATCACACCCATCGGGTTAAAAAATGCCGCGCAAACCGGGCAGAGATTTATTGACGAGGTGTTACGACCTTTCCTTTTTGCATATGCATATTTAGATGACATTTTAATCTTCTCACCCTCTAGCGAGGATCATCAATCCCATCTACCTGCTGTCACAGCCGCTTTGTCAAGTGCAAGTGTTGAAATCAACCAGGACGAATCGCAACTTGGGCTTTCACAAGTAACTTTCCTTGGACATGTGGTTTCCGCTGCAGGTATCGCTCCACCACCCCTCGCGTGGAGGTAATTACCAACGTCCCACGACCGAATGACTTTCAAGGGTAACGACGGTTCCTTGGCATGGTTAATTTTTATAGAAGACACATTCCCCATGCCGCAGCATTACAACTTCCGCTTACCGATGCACTTCGCAGGAAGAATACTTAAGGCACGTGCAAAGTTCAATGGACAGATGAAACGATGACGGCTTTCGACAAACTCAAAACGGCCATTCAGACAGCAGTGACTCTTTCACACCCTATGCTGGATGCATAGCTTTCGCTTACAACAGATGCAAGTGACTCAGCAGTCGGCACCATGCTCCACCAACATTTAGGCAGTTCTGTCGAACCGATACACTTCTTTTCGCAAAAACTGTCACCTGCTCAGACTAAATGGTCAGCTTTTGATAGAGAACTTTTCGCGGTTTACGCCGCCATTCGCCACTTTCAGGATGACCTCAAGGAACGTGCCATTGTCATTTATACCAACCACAAAACCCTTGCAGAGGCGATCCGCAATCTGAGCGCCAATGCACTCCACACATTTCACAGTTTTCAACCGATGCATGACATGTTCGCGGTTCCGATAATGTGGTCGCTGATTTTTGGTCAAGGATCGCAGTGGTCTCAGCTGACATATCCCTCACCGAACTTGCACACCACCAGCAGACTGAACATGAAACTCATGCTGTTTGATAGCTCAACCTCAACTCTTTGATTTGAAAACTGTCTGCTCCTGGACTCAGACTTTACACTAAGGTGTGACATTTCAACCGGACAACCTCGACCATGTGTCCCGCCATCGATGCAACAACCCATTTTCCATGCACTCCATGATTTAGCACACCCAGGCATCCGGGCCACGATCCGCCTTGTGACTGAACGTTTTGTGTGGCCTGACGTACATCAGGACTGCAAACGGTGGGCACAAGCATGTGTGGCGTGCCAACGTAGCAAGGTTTCCCGTCACACCCACCCTCCTCTCGCCCCCTTTGATGTACGTACTGGATGTTTTCACCACGTCCACATTGACATCGTGGGACCCCTACCCCCTGCGGGCCCATTTAACTACTTATTCACAATGATAGCCAGAGCGACCTGCTGGGTCGAGGCCATGCCCATCACCGACGGTTCCGCCACAACAATAGTCCGCACCTTTATCGAGTCGTGGATCTCACGTTTTTGTTGTCCCTCCTCTATAACAACGGACCAGGGGCGCCAGTTTGAAGCGAACCTCTTTGCACGGCTCTGTCAACTGTGTGGTGTAGACAGATTCCGTACGACAGCTTACCACCCTCAGAGCAATGGCCTGGTGGAGAGGTTTCACCGCACCTTAAAAGCAGCAATCATGGCACATGGGTGCCAGTGGATAGAAACCCTCCCGTGGGTTTTACTGGGCTTGCGAACTGCAGTCAAGGAGGATCTAAATGCTTCACTTGCAGAGGTGTTGTACGGGGAACCACTCGTCCTCCCCGCCGAATACGTCGACGACTCACCTCCGTTGCCAACTGTTGACTTACCCCCTTTATTGGAGCGAGTACGATCCGTTATCTCGAAACTCAGCGTGCCAGCTCCCATGACGCACTCGGCGCCACGAGTTTTCGTCCACAGACAGTTGGCAACCTGCACACATGTCATGTTACGCAACGACACAATTCGCGGAGCTTTACATCCACCTTATTCAGGCCCACACCGGGTGGTCCTACAGGGTGTAAATACCATGGACATTGATATTAATCATAAAACAGTTACTGTTTCGACACATCACATGAAACCAGCCTGGACACTCTCCGAACAATCGGATGAACCTGTCCCAGCTGCCGCCCTGCACACTTCGCCTGTTGCTCACTCTGACACGACCTACGATGATGTGTGTAATGAGTATTCAGGTGATGATACTGCATGTGACAATGATGATGCATGCGGGAGGCCATACTGCATGTGACGATGTCTCCCCCTCCCTAGTGCACGATGCCAAACGACGATCGTGGGCTGGCCGCCTCCTCGTTCCCCCGCGCTACCTAGAGGATTATGACTGCAATTAGACAGTTTTTTGTGTATATTTCTTGTACTATCCTTTTCAGCATTACTTGACACTCAGTGACTGTGCATTGATTACCACTAATTTTGACATTTTTCACAATGTACCGATGTGTACCTTTTGCTTTCTTAATGTACATGTATTTTTTTCTCTTGTTTGTTCTGTATGTCACTCTCTGGCATTCCTCTCACTCCGTGCTGGAGGGGGGGCCTCTGTAGCGATGGTACAGTAATAACCTGGACTTCCGTGCATACCTATGTACAGGGCTATTACAAATAATTGAAGCGATTTCATAAATTCACTGTAGCTCCATTCATTAACATATGGTCACGACACACTACAGATACGTAGAAAAACTCATAAAGTTTTGTTCGGCTGAAGCCGCACTTCAGGTTTCTGCCGACAGAGCGCTTGAGAGCGCAGTGAGACAAAATGGCGACAGGAGCCGAGAAAGCGTATGTCGTGCTTGAAATGCACTCACATCAGTCAGTCATAACAGTGCAATGACACTTCAGGACGAAGTTCAACAAAGATCCACCAACTGCTAACTCCATTCGGCGATGGTATGCGCAGTTTAAAGCTTCTGGATGCCTCTGTAAGGGGAAATCAATGGGTCGGCCTGCAGTGAGCGAAGAAACGGTTGAACGCGTGCGGGCAAGTTTCATGCGTAGCCCGCAGAAGTCGACGAATAAAGCAAGCGGGGAGCTAAACGTACCACAGCCGACGGTTTGGAAAATCTTACGGAAAAGGCTAAAGCAGAAGCATTTCTTAAACAGGAGATTGGAAAACCGATGGATCGGTCGTGGTGGAGATCATGATCAGCAATTCATGTCATGGCCTCCACGCTCTCCCGACTTAACCCCATGCGATTTCTTTCTGTGGGGTTATGTGAAAGATTCAGTGTTTAAACCTCCTCTAACAAAAAACGTGCCAGAACTGCAAGCTCGCATCAACGATGCTTTCGAACTCATTGATGGGGACATGCCGCACCGAGTGTCGGAGGAACTTGATTATCGGCTTAATGTCTGCCGAATCACTAATGGGGCACATATCGAACATTTGTGAATGCCTAAAAAAAACTTTTTGAGTTTTTGTATGTGTGTGCAAAGCATTGTGAAAATATCTCAAATAATAAAGTTATTGTAGAGCTGCGAAATCGCTTCAATCATTTGTAATAACCCTGTATATGTCTTTCCTATATTTAAGATCTTTGGGTCTGCTTTGCCTGAGAGTGAGAGAAGTCAAGTGTTTACTATTGTACTGTGATGTTAACCTGTGAATATTATCTGAATAAATCGTTATTGTGCTGTAAGAAGTTGGTTTATGTGACTCAATACCACCCAAAACTCTACATATCATGAACCACTAATTTATTTCTGTGGAATTAACATCATTTGTGGTAAAAAGATTGAAACATTAAAAGAATAAATGTGGAATAGATGTGTGTGTCAAGGACATTATAAATGGGTATATATGGTCCCAAAATTAGTCAATGAATGCAATAATAGAAAGCATACAACAATAAAAATGAAGCCAATCGAAGTTCATGACAAAAATTTTAAGCCAGCCGGCTTTATATCTAATGATAAGCCTAAACATAAATTTGGTAATGAGGCCAGGATTAGTAACCTTAAGGGATTATAAAGCTAATTGGTTTCGTGTGTAAACATCATCATAACACATGCCAGATGAACATCGGGGGAATATTAAGCTGTCTTACTTTACAGCAAATGGATTTCTCCAGGCTCCTTTCTGAAACTATGGTGGACACATTCAACGTCTGTGTCAGACATTCAGGGACGGTCTGGTAATTTTCCTGTACACTTCTGTTTCTTGGAGTTATTCATGCCATCATCTAATGCTTTCAGCTGTAGGAGGAACCACACCATACCTGGTACGAAAGTCACACTGAGCAGTTATTATTGAGCCGCACTGGGCAAAATGTAGAACACAAAACGCTTATTGTTGTGTCGACACCATTTTTACTAGAACTGAAGTGGGTGCAGACAGCTGCTGCTTAGCAGGAACCATGAGAGTTTGCTCTTTCCAACAGTACATTCTTCAGGCACATATCTCAAATAAAATAATAGTTATGATTTTTTAAAAATCAGATGATTCTTTTTGATACACTTGCATAAATCACAATATTTGCCGCCATTTTTACATTAATTTTTTGTCTAGTTAATTTAGTGTGATTATATTAATTTCATAATCTTCCATTTTGTTGTAAAATTCCTTTTTTGCTGGAAGTATTATTTCTTCAGATTTTTTTCCCAATTATCAAAATAATCATAAGGATAAACTCCTTTTAAAGTTAGTAAATTTTTTAGCTCTTGTTGTGGAAACGATTTGTTAATGTTTTTCATTTGATTCTTGCTTAAATTCAAAGAAAGAACATAAAGGTTTAAAGCTATTAATTGAAATGTATCAATAAATCTCAATTTTAAATTACCTTTTTTTTTTTTTTTTTTTTTTTCTTCTCCCCTCATCATAACTGAATTCTTTCACGAACAAATGAGAGTCATATCCTCATAAATTTAGAATAGAAATCGGTACAGAACTAGGGTAATTTAATTGTAAATTACATTTATTACATAACGGATTTATGTATTTTGCTGTTAAATGATCATGATGCCAAACTTTTTTATTTTTGTTGATAATATTTCTTACATAAATAACATGTTTTAGATTTATTGAGTCTAGATTCTGTGTAAATAACAAAACAAACTTTTTGAGTAAATTTATAATTCTTAAATCCTGTTTAGTGACCTTTTTCTGATAGTTCTACTTTTGATGGCTTATTAATTAAACAATTATTTTCATGCTCATCTAAGTTTTTATTATTAAAGTGTAATAAACACAAAACACAAATAAATTTTTCATGCTGTTTCTTATTAATTTGAGTAGATACTAGTCGAGACAAATCTTTTATCACAGAGTATGGTAATTTATTTTTTTTAAGATATGGTAAATTAATACATTTTTTCTTTTTTTCTTTTTAATGGATATACATCATAATATACATCATTGGCAGAACTGTTTCTTCAAAGGAATAAACACTAACAGACACATCAGTTTTAGTCTGGATTCTTGAGATATCATTAATTTCAGCAGGGAACAAAATATCCAGTATTTTTTCTTCAAGTTTGTTAGCAAAATCTTTGTAAGTACTCACTGTGTTGCCATTTTTACAGTTCTGACTATCTACTGGTTTTAATGTAAGAAGTACTGCCTATAGGAAGCATCTTTGATGATCATTTTTCGCATTAATGCAAGCTTTCTTTTCTTGTTTCTGTCAGTTTGTTGAAGACAAAACTCTTAATGAAACATATTTATTAATTGTTGATTGCAATCCAATAATTCTGTTTAATGTCCATCCTGATCTTTCAGTCTGAAAATTAGTGATTTTTACTAAAATAACTTTTTCCCCATTCCTAAATTTTTTTCTCTAAGAATCCTAAAATTTTCAGTTTGAAGTCCATATTCTATAATTTTAATATTTGTCTGTATTGTGTACTCAAGAAATAAATTAAAACTTGTTTCCAAACAAATAAATAATTTAAGATTTTCTTTAACTACTTTCATAATTTCGGTTTTGTTGTGTTTAAGAAATGACTCGGATTGAGCAATCCTTTATTATTTTCGAAACTTAATCTCTGCAGTCTTTTTTTAAATGTTGTACCAACTAAAAGTCCATAAACTGTGTTTCTATTTCTTAAATTCCCCAACACATTTGCAGAAAATGGAAACATTTTTTAAACGGATTATCTTCATTATTTTTTGCTCCTTAAAGAGATTGGTAGAAAATGGAAATATTCCTATTAATGGTTGATCCTCTTGTTTCATTAACATATTGGCAGAAAATTGGAATATTTCTTTTAATGGTTCATCCTTGTCATTTTTAAAAACATCATTATTACTTTCTATTTTATCATGAAGTAATGTTTCTTGACTTTATTTTGTTTCTTATTAAGTATTTCATTATTTATGCAATCAAATCATTTTTATTTAATTTATAACACCCTTTTAAATAATTTAATTTACAATATTCTCAAGGACCAGTATGGAGAGATTTTTTTAAAGTATTCTCGAACCTCATACAAGATTTTTATTTGAGCACTCATTGATAACGAAAAACAATTCTTTTTTACTTTTAAAAATAAATTTTGGAAAAAAGACATACTACAAAGCAATACTAGGAGTCATAAAAAACAAAAAAATCAAACACTGATATACGAACTATTTTTATTCCTTTATTCTCAGTCCTAATTTTCTTTTTTTGCGCATGAAATTTTTTGATTTTTTATATTCATTTAAAATACATAATTCAACTGATTTTGTTTTCAGTCATTAGCTCTCATTAACTTTACTGAACAAATTAGATTGGGCTTGGGAGGTGATCAGGAATTGGCATTAGCCAATGCCAATGGCTGGTAGCCCCAGGCCTGGGGCAGACCCGGGGCATAACTGACCGTTTATAGTCTGTCTGTAAACTCACGAGCGAGCAGCGCGTTTGGTGGGGGAAGTGGCCTTTCCCGGAAGAACCCTGTCACTGGCCTACAGGGGCACCCAAAATCAGTTGCCCGTTACCTGTCCAGCAGTGTAGATCGGTGTGCAGTGATATACGTTGTTTCTGTTTGGGGATTGTAGTTTCCAATGTCAGTCAGTTAACTTTATATACTCACTGATATACTTAGGTATCCGGAAGTGATGGATAATTGCCCTTTATTGCAATAAAACGTGCAGAATACAAAGAGGAGGTATCTGTAGAGTAATGAGAGTTCAGTTGTCTCTAATGTTATAACAGCGTGTGTAAAGGAGGCGACACAAAATGAACTGTTTGCTAATTTTACCAGTCCCAATCAAAGCACTGCAATTTATGCAAACGTCAGCCTCGCCACAATAGAACACATAAAGAAGGAACGCGAATGGTTTACTGGAATCGCCACAAAAGGAAACTAATAATTTCGGGAGGAAACCCATCATTATAGACAGTTTCACAAAGTCGGTCATACGACAAACGATGGAGGACAAACCAAAAACTAGTGCCGACATTACGGAATTTGCTTACTGCCATGAAACAAAGACTAGATTTTCCTTGGCAGAAAGATGTTTTACACAAGGCACTGTGTGAAATGGGATTTACCTGGAAAATATCTGTAAGTAAATGAAAGATTTTTTCTTTAACATATGCTTGATTATGCCTATGACACGGTGGTATGACTTGCAGGAAGAACGTAGGAGACATGCACACCTGTCGTTGATTATCGGTCAGTATTATTTGGTGTCGTGTGCATCCAGTTATTGAGGAGGTAATATTATACTTAGTATTAGTGCCAGGTGTGTGATTTGTTCACATTTGAGAATCAGGCTTATAAAGTATATCTGTTTGCCATGAAACAAAGAATAGATTTTCCTTGGCAGAAAGATGTTTTACAGAAGGCACTGTGTGAAATGGGATTTACCTGGAAAAGATCTGTAAGTAAACGAAAGATTCTGGTAGAGAGTACGGATATAATTGACTGGAGATATAAGTACCTGATCCAAGTGAGGAAATTAAGGGAGCTATGCAGAAAATTCGCTTTGTTTCTAGACGGGTTGTAGAAGGTGGTGGATATGGCTTTGTCTGACTTCTGCTCAGTCCCGTCTTAAAATGGAATTATCACATGCGCAAAGCTGTAGAAATGGAATCGGTTGCAAGATGTGTAGGGACCAATTGAGACCATGTTGATTTTCACTGTAGCAGATAGGTTCGAGAAAGGTGACTCGTTTAGAGATATGATTCACTTGTGGCTGTGATCCTTCTCAATCAGTCATCGCATTTAACTGAGTGGATATATAATGGAACCTGTGACATGATATCGAGACAGAATACGTTACACATACTGGATAAATATCTAGTGGCTTGAGTGAGTTGCAAATACCCATCACATTCTGCGTTCCTTAGCCGAATAACTTTCCAAATTCACCAATTTTATCATGAGGTTGTATTGTGGGCTACGTGTTGGTCTGATAATACACATTCCTACGATTACGGTTTCGGTATTTGTCTGGCCAAAATACCACCTCATTCATACCTAGATTTCTAAAGCAAGTATATAACTTTTAACATGGATACCTGTAGAACGATGAGTGCTTCTGAGAGTAACATGCAGTAGCTGTTGGATCGGGATTTTTTCTTTAACATATGCTTGATTACGCCTATGACACGGTGATATGACTCGCAGGAAGAACGTAAGAGACATGCACACCTGTCGTTGATTTTCGGTCAGTATTATTTGGTGTCGTGTGCATCCAGTTATTGAGGAGGTATTATTATACTTAATATTAGTGCCAGGTGTGTGATATGTTCGAATTTGAGAATCAGGCTTATAAAGTATATCTGTTTGCGTAAAGGAAATGTCTATGTGCTGTTGTAGGGAGGGTATGGATTTGACTTGGGGTACTGTGATAGTGAAGGGAGGAGTACGTCTAGAGGTAAGGAAGGTCCACATATTTCCAGAGCCACAGCATTTAACAGAGTGTATTTCTGATACTTCAGTCATTGCCGAATACCATTCAGTTGAGACTGTGGTTGTAAGATTTAATTGTACGTTTAATGATAGACGATATATGTGTGGGGTTTTCTGGACTGTGTCCGTGTATGCAAAGTCTGTGGTGGTATTGATTTGGGTTCCCATGTTAATTGTAGCAGTCTTCCGAACGCAGAGGCCTGTTGGAATGTAGGAATGTATTAGAGTTAACTTTACCATCTTCTAGACGAATGAATAGCAAACTAATACTTAGAAATGCGAGCAAGAAAGCGGAAAGAGTAACGGGTTTGTGCCGAGGGAGATGAGCCTCTCTTTGCACTTGAGTTCTGGGAGTGACTTCGGTTCGCTGTTGTAAAGAGGATGATCTGGTATGGTGGGGGATATGAACTGCATGCTTAGTAGATTGAGATGGTACTCGGTGATATATTCCCTGGTGAGAGATCGGATTGACACACCAATATTCCTGTGAGTCTGGTATGTATTTGATGACCTGTAGACAATATTGTGACGTTTAGTTGTCAGTGTAAAATGGTGATCAGTGTAAAATAGTTTATTATGGTTGAGTGTAGCATCTGTAGAGAGAAAGAACAGGATGACAGAGCTTCCCTACAACTGGGAGAGCATCATGACATATAGGCGGTGGGAGTGTGGGCATAAAATAAGATTTTTGGGTGCTGTTCAGATACAAAAGATAATTACGTTGTTTGTGTAAAATGTGCATATACTGTATTTTAAAGTTAGTGTGGCTTACATTGTGTAAATTGTCTATATATTGGATTGTAAAGTTAATATTGTTTATGTTATGGGGTGACTAGAGAGGATGAGTGTGTGTCCTATCATGAGGGACGTATAGATTGAATACATCGATGGTGGTGAGCGATTTTTTACATGGAAAGTTATATGTGCTATAGATACTGAGGCACAGTCGTCAAGAGCAGACACTAACTGTACATTGTCTGGTGTCAGAATGTAGCAGCAATGGTAATATTTTTAAATTTAGTTAAACTGGTAAATATATTCCTCACTTCCAAGATTCTTGTGAATCTGGTATGTATTTGATAATTTGTAGGCAACTTTGCGTGTTTAACTGTCAGTGCAATTTAGTAATCTGTGCAAAATAATGACAGGAAGCCCGAGAAAGAGAAGGCGGACAGTGCTTCGATATCAGACGTATCAATAATTCGAAGGGAAAATTCGATAAGAGCAAATAATAATGCTTGATTGATTGTGGTGCGGTATAGGAGCATGAGAACATTTGCGTATGTTGGGAGTAGGAAGGCTATCACGTTATGTCCGGGAGGAAGACTGGATTGGGCGATATTTTGGTAAACAGGTTCTGTTAGGGCAGGAATTTTGGTGGATACAAGCTGAGACAACAAGAAAGCAAGCGTTAACTATTTCTGGGGCACTATAAAATTATGGAGAGCTGAAGTTTGCTGTTATTTTTCACAAAGCGATATGACATAAGAATAAGATTGAGAACATTTTAGATGGTGATGTGTCAGTCAATCTGGGGTCAGATACGTGCAGTTGAACGCGTGTCCCAACAGGCTTAGTGCATCATGCCTTCAATGGTAAAGACAAGTGGCACCTGGAGATGCCTTGAATATGTGACTGTCGTGAACGTGAACTGGAATGCTATGAAAGTACAATGGTGACTGTATAGAGGCATTTAGCTTTCACTGGCGTTCAACGACGATGTGGGACTCGAGCTGCGACTGCCTCACTTTGCGGGTGCTGTGGCAAGTGGCCCTAAATGGAGGTCTGTGAGAGCTTTGACGGCTGACGCATCATCATCGGTGTTACATATGAATGGGGGTGCCGCCACCTCTTGCTTCCAGAAGCCCAGCAGGGGCCTGTGGGCGGTTTGACATCTGAGGGATACATTACTTATCGCTACCTCCTATGTACTCTAATGGACAGGGGGCGGTGGACTGTGCTTGCACGCGTTGATTGCATTATTTCGGGAGTGGGTCTGTGAGCTGTGATATGTGCAATTTGGACAGTTTATGAGTGCTTAGCGTGTCTACACATCACTGTGCTGTATTATTTAGGAGCAGTTTGCTATTGTGTAATGAAATTAAGGGTTGGTTGTGTGTCTGTGGGCTGTGTAACATGACGCCAAGCACATTAGGGTGGATCTATTGTATCAGTGTGATAGATATACTCTATCATTAAATAAGTTGTTTGAAAATAAATAGAGTGCACTCCATCCTTACTCTCCCCAGCAGCCCATAGCAGGCTGAGTCATTTTCTCTCACCATCTTGGTTTATGTCACGAAACGGGCGACAGTGTCCTCTGCTGGTTGTACTGAGTATTAGACCTCATGGAGAACACACGGTTTGCTGCAGTCATGGACAACTGTACTTGCATCATCAGTTGGTGTCACTGTGGCGTCCTCTGATGGTGGGGAAATGTACTAAGCCAGTTGGGGTCTGGAGCTCGTGGTGAATCCACTAGGTGCAGCCATCTTAGATTACGGTACATGCGTCACTACAGCATCCTCTAGTGACATCGATATGAACTAAGTCAATTGGGCTATAGACTCAGTGGCGAATACACTTGGTGGTGGTGTGCCTCTAATTGTTTAAACAAAGGCTGGTGTATGATTCAGACAGTTGGCGATTTGCAAGCAGAGTCTTTTACATGGATTATTATTTTGACAATTTACGAGTTGTTTGGCAATTTGGACGTGAATGCCCTGTGTTGTTTATGAGTGGTTGGCATGTCTATAGGTTGTGAAATGTGTTACTTTTGATGGTTTACAATTAGCAAGAGTGTGTGTGTAGAGCCTTATACATGAGTTATGTCAGAGCAGTTAGCAGGTCTGTATGCTGTGAGGCATGTCAGAGCATGTGTTCTGTGATATATATACTCCATCCCTAAATAAATTGCTCCCAAATAAATGAAGCACACTCCTTCCTCTCTCCATCAGCCTAGTGTGGACTGAGTCCTTTTACCACCTGCTCCTAGGATGAGGTGGCGGTCTATCAACTTAGGTTGGTGGTGGTGGTGAGCTACGTTTGTAGCAATTTTCTTACATTTGTAGAGAAAACGCAAGTGAGCTTTGTTTACTGGCAGATTTCACACTTGGCGCCGGATCCTAGAAGGAAGGAAGGAAGTGGCTGAGGTGAGTACAAGTGTCCTATCTTTCCCACAATTTTCTTACACAGAGTCACGTGACTATTCGTGCAGCATTCTAGGGCTGGTGGGAATGGCGGGGGGGAGGGGGGGTGCTAGATCACGACTAAATGTAGTAGAAAAATGTGTAACCTCTAATTTGATCATATGAGAATTATTTCTAAAGTCTGCTTCTCATGTGGGTCTATAATGGCTTATTTTTGTTGTTTCCAGTCCCTTGTAAGTCATGGAGTTGTTTTTTGGGGTAAAATTGATAATCAATTCAGTGAAATTTATACATTACTGGAAAGGGCTATTCGAATCTTGTCACACAGCTCTACTAAGTCTCACTGGAAGCCCCTATTTAAACAGTTCTGTTTGCTTATTGTGCCCTCTGGGTTCATACATAAATGTGTGTTGATGAGAAGAGCTAGACTTGATGAACAGCAAACCAATCGTGATTACCATAGCCATAACAGAAACACTAGCCCTTCATTTACTGTTGTGTTCTTCTGATTTTGTTAACTGATGTACCATCTATACTGTGACTTGCAGAGTATCTATGTAGATGCAGATGTAGATGTCTTTGCAAAAGAATGTTTGTGCTACTGGTTTTATGTTTCCTGTTTTTCAGACGCTGTGCAATACGGTCCTCGGAAGAGGCATTTGGTGCTACATTGGTTGTGACGGATATAATGTCAGCATTTTTCTTGTGTTGTACTTTTCAGCAGCATTATATAATATTTTCATTTTATTTTTTGGCAGTGTTTTATATCAAAAATTCATGTCCTACTTATGTCATTGATTTACTTCTCATGTATGTTGCAGTTGCAATGTAAAATCTGTATTTGTCATTTTCCTTCCAACCATGTTCTGAGCGAGGTGGCTTTGACAGTCTTCATAAAGTGGACTCACATTTGGGAAGAGTGGAATTCATTCCCCCTCAGGCCACGCTGGTTTGGGTTTCCCACAGTTTTGTTAAGTTGCTAAGGTGAATGGTGGAGTAGTGCTTTGATTAGGCCATGGCTCACGACCTGCCCAATTCTCCCCATATCCTCTCCTACTTTGTTTGTGTTCTATACACATACATAGGGTGTAACAAAAATGTACAGCACAAACAGCAGGACACATTCCTCACATGTAGACAAAGAAATTATGTTATATGAACATGAGTCTTGAAACACTTTGTTTCGATGTACTAACTCATTTTCTCCAACTCATCAAGCATGTGAAAACCCATACAAACAGAATGCACCAGCATACACATGCAGCACTTTCTCAAAGGAGTATACCTTCCGTGGGCATTGATACATACATGCATCAACATGCCATCACAGTGAATGTCGCATGCGTTGATGTATCCCTGGAGTATGTGTATGGTTCAGCAGCCTTCCATAATACTGGCACGGAGAATTTGAACATCTCATATAGGGGTTCCATACACAAGAGCTTTCAAATGCCCCAACAAGTAAAAGTCCAGTGGTTTTATGCCCAGAGAGCGTGAAGGCCATGCAATTGGTCCATCTCTACCTATCCATCTGTCACCGAATATGTTATTTAGAAGCCAATGATCATTAACATTAAAAGACAGGGTGCTCCATCATGCATGAAGTACATGTTTAATCATACAGCTAGAGGCATGTCTTTTCACATATCTGGTAAAATATATAGTTGGTTCTCATGTAACACCCGTCAGTCATGTGGTCAACATTCAGTGTTGCAGCTATATGTCTTGTACTGACATTAGGGTTGTCGTCAACACCATCACAAATTGCCGCCTCCTGTTGCAGTGTCCTCGTCCTTCTAGGCCTCCACTGGTCGTGAGTATCAGGCATTTAGAACCAAGTACACTAAGTTGACAATCAGTGGCTTCAAACATTTTCCTGTTTGGGCACCTTCACTTTAGAAATCTCTCCCAGTACAAACGTCAAATGCCAGCACCATTGCCATCATTCAATCTTCAAACACGCATCTGCCATCTCTGCATTTGTGTACATGGCCATTTCATGACCCAAGTCAGTGATTAATTCGATGTAGCAATCTGTGTGGCACCAATGGTCGTACTTATCACTGGAACAGTTGATGTTACCTGTAAACAAGCTATGACGTATGTCTCATGTCAACAGGGACATGTAAAACAAAACACTGGCAGTGCACATGTAACAAGAGGTTACCAAGAGTGCATGTTCTCCACAATTCTAACGCTCTGTTCTTGTGTGTTTCTCATGATTAATGACTTGAAGAAAATGAATTTTACCATGAAAACAAAGAGTTTTCAGATTCTTGTTCCTATAACATAATTTGTTTGTCTTTGTGTGAGGAATTTATCCTGCAATTTGTGCCATACATTTTTGTTACATAGTGTATATTATTTCTGTACTGTATCTGACATTTCTGATACTGTTGTACTGAAGGGTCTAAAGATGAATTATTAATTATGAAATACAATAAAAATAAAGTATTAGATTTTCTACTAAACAATAGAAAACCATATTACAGTGACACAACACCAGCTAGCTCTAACCTGGACAAAGGGTTTTGAATCTATTGGATTCATGGTTAAAAAATGATTAATGAGGCAGATATTCTTGAAGAAAGAGATTGTTTCACCAAAATGTTGACGCTGAACAGCTAAAAGCATGGCAATCAAAATTAGTCACTTTGGTAATTTGTACACTGGTGTACTGCAAGCAAAGCATTTAAGATGTTAGATAGCAATGAAAGCATCCAACCCTCTCTCTAAAAAACTTTAGAGCATACTAACTCACAGTTACTAGTGAAAGGTTGGCCTAGAAGCAAGTGTTGGCCCACGTAACTTCTCTGGTCTTCACTGTCACCAGATGATGGTTCTGGAAGGGGATTCCCACTCTCAAGCCATCCTCTGCAATCTCTCAAAGTTTGTCGGTATCTTTCTAATACACCACATTCACTTATGAGCCGAAACATTATGACAACCTGTTTAATTATATGTTGGTACATCTTTGAAACACAATAAATTAGCAATTCTGCATGGTATGAATTCGAAAAGTTCTTGATAGGGTTCTAGCTGTGTATGACACTGGACTTCTATGCACAGGTCACACAGTGTAAATTACGTGTCAATGGTTTGTGGGCGCAGAATTAGTGCCTGGAAGTGTCATATGTGTTACATTGGATTCAGTTCAGACGAATTTGGTGGCCAAGACATCAGCATCAGTTCACTATCATGCTCCTCAAATCACCGTAGCACGATTATGGCCATGTGACATGAACAGTTATCCTACTGGAAGATGCATCCGCTGTCAGGGAAGACATCGAGCTTGAAGGACACAAGTGGTCCACAATAATTCTCATGTAGTGCACAGCTCTCTTGTGCCTTTGATTACTACCACATATCACATGATAGCCCAGATGACTGTCCATCATAGTATAATACTGCTCCCACTGCTCTGTGTCCATGGTACATTGCATGTCTCAAGCAGCCATTCCATTGGATGACTGTGTATCCTGACATGATCATGGATCTGGTGTTGCAATAAACATGATTCATCCAATCAGGCAATACATTTTAATTAATACAAGGCCCAACCTCAATGATCCTGTGCTCTCTGCATTCATCATTGATGATGTAGTCGACTCAACATTGGAACACTTAGGGGTCATATGCTATGGAGCCTAATGTTTGACTGTGTGTGCTAAACAAAGTGCTTTGAAAGGTTTGTGGCTGGACTAGCATTGGACTGTATTGTCAGATCTGCTACAGATTTCCACTTACCCTACTTTCCAGACTGAGCAAGTCTTCAACCTCTGCATTATGTGATAAAGTGTGGACAGAAATCATTTTCCAGAAATTGTATGACACAGCACCCCAATGCAGACTATTATGAAGGTAGGAGCATACAGAATAGGTTAAAATATTGAGTGGCACAAAGACTTCTTAAGTAATAGAACCCAGTATGTTGTCCTCAATGGTGAGTGTTCATCAGAGACAACGGTATAGCTAGGAGTGTCGTGGGGAAGTGTTATAGAACTGCTCTTATTTCCTATATACATAAATAATCTGACAGACAGGGTGAGCAGCAGTCAGTGGCTGTCTGCTGCTGGTGTCATGGTGGAGTGGGAGCTATCACCATTGAGTGACTGTAGGAGGACAAAAGATAACTTAGACAAAATTTCTAATTGTGTGATGAATGTCAGCTTGCTCTAAATGTAGAAAAAATGTAAGTTAACACAGGTAAGTTGTAAAAAACAATCCCATAATGTTAGAGTACATCATTAGTAGTGCACTGCTTGACACTGTCACGTAGGCATAATGTTGCAAAGTGATATGAAATGAAACAAGACTGTAAGGACTGTAGCAGGGAAAGTAAATGATCGACTTAGGTTTGTTGGGAGAATTTTAGGAAAGAGTGGTTTTTCTGTAAGGGGAGATCGCATATGGAACACTGGTGTGACGCATTCTTGAGTACTGCTTGAGTGCTTAGAATCTTTGTCAGGTCAGATTAAAGGAACACATGGAGGCAGTTTTAAAGTGTGATGCTAGATTTGTTACCAGTAGATTCGATTATCACAGGAGTGTTACAGATACTTGTGAACTCAAATGGGAATCTCTGAAGGGATTCACAAAACTCTATGGAGAAAATTTACAGAACCAGCATTTGAAGTTGACTGCAGACTAATTCTGCTACCACCACCACAAATTTCGCATAACGACCATGAAGACAAGATGAAAGAAGTTAGTTCTTGTATAGAAGCAGTTGCTTTCCCCTCGCTCTGTTTGCGAGCGGAACAAGAAAGTAAATGATTATTAATGATACGAGGTAACTTCAGACATGCCCCATATGGTGGCTTGTAGCATATGTACATAAACGTAGATGTAGACATACATTAACTTGTCGCTTTCTTGTGGTTTCACTGTCCTTCAACCATTTTCCATAGATGATCATGGCAGTAGCACACAAGACAGTTCTCCTAGGCACTGAGCCATAACAATCTGCCCTTTGTAAGTGTCATTTATGCTAGTGGGTTTCCACATTTACAGTCCGTTTATTTGCTACAATGATTCCCATTCATTTCTGTTCCACCTCACTTGCTCACAATGTCATCAGGTGACATTCAGTCTTGTATCTGCAAGTGGTCATAATGTTAAGATAAGTCAAGTGCATACTGGATCATAGTTGTCGTCTAAGTATGCCTCTGCAGGCTCCAGAGCTCAATACTTTGTAATTTAGCTAAATTCAGATTAAGAAGTCCTGAAAATTCGAAATCCAGATATGAATGTTTTTGCTGATTCTTTTCCATCAAATATTCAAATTATCTCATGACTGTATACCAGCGCATTTAAAATTCAATTACTTTCAAACTCTGGAGCCTGAACTGTTGACCACTAGTGAAAAGCAGGTAGCCAGTTTCTTTTCTTAATAAATTCACTAAAATGTTAGAGTCATTAAGAATTTATTTGCTTCTGCCATTGTAGCAAAAGTATTTGGAACTTTATGATGTCAGATTATGTATTGACAGACTTGATAACAAGAAACATTTTAGTATCCTTAAATCTGTTAGTGATATGTGACGGTTATAAGTCAGCAAAGTTATACAACATGTCAGATGAACTAAAAGTTTTGTTTGATTTTAATGTATATAAAAATGAACTAATTATACTAAATGCACAACAAGGAGTCAGGAGCAGTCTGTGATATACTGATGTATAAGGCTGATGTAACACATGGGCCTTCGACAGACAGAGACATTAATTACAGAACTCTGATAATTCTTTGGAAATTCACAGTTTAATGAGACTCACAGACAGAAGATGTAAAGAAAATTATAAATACAAATGTGTAAATGCGTAATCAGAACTATCACATCACATCAATTACAATGAATCGTCCCATCTGGTATAAAGAATGAGAAGATCCCATCGCAATGAAAAATGCCTTTGTTTTAATGATTGCCACTCCAATTCACATATCATGTCTGTGACACTATCTCCCCTATTTCGTGATAATACAAAACGAGCTCATCTTCTTTGTACTTTTTCGATGTCATCTGTCAGTCCCACCTGATGCGGATCCCACACTGCACAGCAATATTCCAGAATAGGGCAGACAAGTGTGGTGTAGGCAGTCTCTTTAGTAGACCTGTTGCACCTCCTAAGTGTTCTGCCAATGAATCACAGTCTTTGGTTGGCTCTACCCACAACATTATCTATATGATCATTCCAATTTAGGGTATTTGTAATTGTAATCCCTAAATATTTAGTTGAATTTACAGCCTTCAGATTTGTGTGACTTATCGCATAATCGAAATTTAGCAGATTTATTTTAGTACTCGTGTGAATAGCTTCACACTTTTCTTTATTCAGGGTCAAATGCCACTTTTTGCACCATACAGATATCTTATCTAAATCATTTTGCAATTCGTTTTGGTCATCTGATGACTTTACAACATGGTAAATGACAGCATCATCTGCAAACAATCTTAAGACGGCTCCTGAGATTGTCTCCTACATCATTAATATAGATCAGGAACAATAGAGGAACTTCCTTGGGGAACGCCAGATGTTATTTCTGTTTTACTCGATGACTTTCCATCTATTACTATGAACTGCGGCCTTTCTAACAGAAAATCACGAATCCAGTCACACAACTGAGGCAATATTCCCTAGACACGTAGTTAGGTTAGAAGACGCTTGTGAGGAACAGTGTCAAAAGCCGTCTGGAAATCTAAAAATATGGAATCAATTTGACATCCCCTGTCAGTAGCACTCATTGCTTCATGAGTATAAACAGCTAGTTGTGTTTTGCAAGAATGATATTTTCTGAATCCATGCTGACTATGCGTCAATAAATCATTTTCTTCAAGCTACTTCATAATGTTCGAATACAGTATATGTTCCAAAACCATACTGCAAATCGACATTAGCGATATGGGCTGAAATTCAACAGATTATTACTAGTTCCCTTTTTGGATATTGGTGTGACTTGAGCAATTTTCCAGTCTTTGGGTACGGATCTTTCTGTGAGCGAGCAGTTGTATATAATTGCTAAATATGGAGCTATTGTATCAGCATACCCTGAAAGAAACCTGACTGGTATACAATCTGGACCAGAAGCCTTGGTTTTATTACCTGATTTAAGCTGCTTTGCAAAACCGAGGATATCTATTTCTATGTTTCTCATCTTGGCAGTTGTTCTAGATTGGAATTTAGGAATATTTACTTCATCTTCTTTGGTGAAGGAGTTTCGGAAAATTGTGTTTAATAACTCTGCTTTAGTGGCACTGTCATCAGTGACTTCGCTGTTGTTATTGCACAGTGAAGGTATTGTTTGCTTCTTGCCACTGGTGTGCTTTATGTTTGACCAGAATCTCTTTGGATTTTCCACCAGATTTTGAGACAGAGCTTCATTGTGGAAATTATTGAAAGCATCTCGCATTAAAGTACGCACTATATTTTGAACTTCTGCAAAACTTTGCCAGTCTTGGGGATTTTGCAATCTTTTAAATTTGGCATACTTTTTTTTGCTGCATCTACAACAGCGATCTGACCCATCTAGCATACATTTCATGAGGAATTTGGAGCAACCACACGTGAATGTGTTTCCCCTTGAAATTTCATGAATCAGCAACAACATACTACTGCTGGTTCTACAGTATGCACTGTGCCATAGAAATACTTCCACTCAGGCAGAAAAAAAGGACTTTAGAACATGCCATTAGCGACACAACAATGCATCATTGTGGAACACGACACTTCACACATTTTTGACTGCAGCAGACTTTCAACTGGAATTTTGTGATAGCAGATGTATCTGTGCCAATTATAGGGGTGCATTTTCTTCGCCACCACAAACTTTCTCTATACTTAGCTGATGATATACTTAGTTGTTCTATTACTGTACACTCAGTGCAGAGGCACATTGACAATTTAGGTGACACAGTATGGGCACTTAAAAGAAAACAATTGACAAAAATTACAGCCGATCCTGAAGAGGAGACAGCCAGGTCTCACACCATATCACAGGTGGTGGCACTGAAGCGGAGACATGTGGTATTACCGCTTACAGTCATTAATGTGCAGCGAACCAGCTTTATTGCTGTGCCCATGCACTATGTTCAAGGGGGAGGCTTTGTGGCAGAAACGACTAGAGCAGTTTTGGTCGTGACACATTTATTCTTCACAAGTCTTACACTAAGTTACAAATACAATTCATCACTAATGCTCATATGTACAGGCACATTGCACTGGCAGCATGGCTTATCACTGACCCCGAAGGGTATACACTCCAGTGATGAGCTGTGGGGCAACCACGTGGACTGAGCGAGACAAAAGCCGTGTTGCCAAATTTTCAGCTCCTGGCGTGACTGGAGGTGCCGCAGTGTCTGCAAAAGGGAGAAAGGCACTGCCAAATGGAAGGGTGGATACCGCGAAACAGGCGAATACTTTTAAGAGTGTACGTATGCGTTTGCAGGGGAGTCATGTTAACTCAACGCACATGGTCAGCAGTGGGAGAAATCGGAGACGTGTGCTGCGTCATGTTGACCAGCTAGCACTGTCTGCCTGCTTTGTCTCGTGCGGTCTGGTGCGCGATGCACCGTTGCCAAAATTTGACGTAACGGTATAGCTGCACTCATGAATGCCGAGCGTTGCTTACTTGTGTCCGCTGTGCTATAGTTCAGCCCTTCGCATGTTTGAACGGTGCGGCCACCACAGTACAGCAGAAAGTATTAATATGTCAAGAAAATTCAGAGTTACTGGAAGCAACAGGCAATCATTAAGAACAGTTGGGCAGCATACACAAGAGACTAGCAGCTTAGCAGCATCACAGGCAGCAGCCTCAACCTCGGGTGCAGCAGCATATCGACATACTAGGTCAGAAGAGACAAAATGCACAAGTCAGTGGAGTGCAAACCACCAAGTTTTTACCTGATTATGTCAGCAAAAGGAAACACATGATCAATACAAAATACAGACAAAATGCATTTTGAGATGTTGTTCAAGGGAAAAAGCATTACATTAATACATTACAAGGTCTCTCAATCTATGCCAGTGCAACGAGACTTGCACCAGATGGACATGGGGCAGCTAAACAAATTGTAAATGGACTTTTGCACTCAGATATAGTTCGGCCTTTAGCTAGGAACTGGGCGTCACTGATCCATTTATTATGTAAAAAAGACAGTTCTTATAAACTGAGCAGAGAATACGGATCCCTTAACTTCTGTACTACATCGAACGCAAATATGTTTTGTGTGATAGATTGCAAAAGGGCCTACATCAATTACCAGTGGCACCAAATGACATTCCAGAAACAGCAGTTATTACACCCACTGATATTTTTGAACTGATGTGAATGCCTTATGGGTTAAAAATGTAGCCTAAACATGGCAGTGTTTTGTCAGCTCAGTATTAGTTGAGTTTCTGTTTTGTTTTTGTTACTTGGTTGATATAGCGGTTTTCTCAAAATGAGTGGAAGAGCATGAAACACATTAAAAAATGGAGAGAAGCAATAACTTTGCAACAATTCTGTAACTACATCTGGTATTAGACTCACAGCTTCAAGAGAACCAGTGTATTCAGTAGGATGATGTCTATCATAAAAACGTTCAAAGCATAATAAATCAAAGAACCATCAGGAACATGCACAGATACATATGCTAAAAGCATATTCTTGAATGTGAATATCATTAGAAAAAGAAACTTCATTAATGTTCTAAATACTTCACAGTCAGGTGGTAATTTGTCGGCAAACGAAGCAAATCAAAGAGTTTCTCACACAGGCCAATGATGGAAAAACTTTTTTGCTGAAAATACCTTATTCTTATCCCGAATGAGATTTTCACTCTGCAGTGGAGTGTGCGCTGATATGAAGTTTCATATATGAAGTTTCATATCAGCGCACACTCCACTGCAGAGTGAAAATCTCATTCTGGAAACATCCCCCAGGCTGTGGCTAAGCCATGTCTCCGCTATATCCTTTCTTTCAGGAGTGCTAGTTCTGCAAGGTTCGCAGGAAAGCTTCTGTGAAGTTTGGAAGGTAGGAGACGAGATACTGGCAGAAGTAAAGCTGTGAGTACCAGGCGTGAGTCGTGCTTCGGTAGCTCAGATGGTAGAGCACTTGCCCGCGAAAGGCAAAGGTCCCGAGTTCGAGTCTCGGTCGGGCACACAGTTTTAATCTGCCAGGAAGTTTCACCTTTATTCTTATGTTTTTTAGGGTGGGAAATCCAAATATGATACTTAAAAAACTGTATCACCCACCATTTCTTCACATTTTTCAGTTCAATTTATTAAATTAAGCAATTTTTTAAAGAATTTAACAGCTTTTATATATTTAAAATAATTTAAAAAGGGGGTGTAACGAGTGTAGATGACATTAGTAGCACTACTGAAAACATTTGCTGGCAAAAAAGATTGATTCTATTTTAGTGTTAACATATGGTGTTTTGTTTACTGTCAACCTAACCTGACTTTCTCGTTTCCTACACATGTGCTCAGTACAACGTCTAATCACGGTTCTAAAAACTCTGCTGACAATTTTTGTTACATTTGTAGTGAATTTGTGACTAAAAAACACCAAAGAAACATTACAGACTTTGTGAAAAAGACTTATCTATCATACTTTGGATCTAAACTTCGTGATCAAGATAAAACTTGGGTGCCGCGTGAGGTATGTTATGTGTGTGTTGAAGATCTGAGAAAATGGTCCAAAAAGGAGAGAAAAGCCTTTAGATTTGCTGTCCTACGACATAGAGGGAGCCAAGAAACCATTCCGATGATTGCCACTTTTGCAGTGTTGATATTACTGGTCATAATTCGAAAAACAAAAAGGTAATAAGCTACCCTAACCTTCCATCCACCATCTGACCGGTAGGGCATGGTGTAGATTTGCCAGTTCCTGAACCACCAGATGATTTAAATTCTATTTCAATAGAAGTATTTTCTGGTGTACAATGTGATTTAGATGAACCAGATGATGATGAATTCCATTGTAATACAGAAAATCTAGAGCCCAAATTGTTTACTCAGACCAAGCTTAACAATTTGGTTAGGGATCTGGGCGTAATGAAAGAAAAAGCTGAAATGCTTGGTTCTAGATTAAAAGAAAAGAACTTATTGGCAGTTGGAACCAGCATATACATGTATAGAAAGAGAGAGCAGCAATTTTCCAAGCTTTTTCAACAAGAAGGTGATTTAGTGTGCCGTACTGTTCAGACATTCCCAGTCTGATGAATGAGTTTGGTATTGAATACAAATAGGAATGCTGGAGGCCATTTATTGATTCATCCAAAACTAGTTTAAACACTCTATTATTACACAATGGTAACATGTATGCATCTATACCTGTTGGACATTTGTGCATATGAAAGAAAGCAATGAAAACCTAGAAATAGTGCTAAATAAAATAAGCTATTCTGCTCATAGTTGGATGACGTGGTGATCTAAAAGTAACATGCATGCTCCTTGGTCAGCAAGGTGGCTTTACCAAATTTTCGTGTCTTTAAAACCTGGTGACATGAAGATACTATGCAAAAACCTTGTAGATCCAAAAAAACGTACTCCTACCAACTTTACATATAAAGTTAGGCCCAATGAAACAGTTAGTAAAGGCTTTGCTTAAAGATGGACCATGTCTTAAGTATCTCTGCCAAAAGTTTCGACACCTTTCAAAAGCTAAACTAAAAGAAGGCGTCTTTGTCGGACCTGACATTAGAAAATTGATGTTTGATGTTAATTTTGAATCCACAATGACCTTAAATGAGAAGGAAGCATGAGTATCATACAAGCAAGTAGTTACAAAGTTCTTAGGGCATGAAAAACACCCAGAATATGTTTCTATTATAGCTACAATGTTAAAGAAGCTTAAAACTTTAGGATGATTAATGAGCCTGAAAGTTCACTTTATGAACAGTCACCTAGGTTACTTCACGGACAATATGGGAGATGATAGTGATGTGCAAGGAGATCATTTTCACCAGAACATTAAAGTGGTGGAAAAACGCTACCAAGGCTGCTGGAATACCAACACGATGGGGGATTACTGTTGGTCACTTCACCGAGAAGTTCAGCAAGTGACTCATTGTACATAAAACTACACAAGAAGCTTCAAAGAAAAAAGAGAAAGAAAATACAAACCAATTCCATCTGACAAGTGAAACCGCTATTAACATATATCATTGTTTTAAGTAGCTTACTGTTGTACAGGATGGGCGGATGGGAATGTGGTGGTGTAATTAAATCATCAGGATAATATTTAGACAAAGGCCATTTAAAGGCGAAAGAGTGTTAAAAAGGGGTCACATAGCCAGGCCTAGGGAGGTGAGGGTGAGCCAGAGTGTAGAGTTTGGCGAAACATAGTTCGTGAAGCTAACAAAAGTTGGTGTCTGCCAATCGGGTAAGTTAAAGTGACATGCCAGCTGCAAAAACTAAGTCCATGTTGCCGCAGCACCGGGAGAAGCGGAAGATGTTCACTGTTACAAGGCACACATCCAAGAGAGGGGTCCCAATGGCGGGCGGTCAGATACATTCAACACGCCATGCGGCTTCCTCTGCCCTAATTGGTCAGGACTGAGAAACCTGGGGGGGTGGCAATTGAACTTTCCAGTGTGTGCTCTGGTCAGTGACACAGAGATGATGTTACTTCGTCAGCACACGAGGGAGGCCTGTGATCGAGATTGCCTACCTTGGTGCTGACTTCCTGTTGCTGGACCAGGGAACGGAAAAATTATGGGTAGCCGACGCTGCCAGCTGACGCTTGGCCATAACAAGAAAAATAAAGTTTCCTTTTGAAAGCTAATATAATAAAGTAAAATCCCCTACTGCATGGCTCATCCTTACACTCCTTCACCTTCTGTGGGAGTGAAGAATGTAAGAGAATTCGTTTAAAAAGTGAGTTATTTAGATGTAGATCATTTTAGGTTGCAAAACAAACAAAGTAGTCATTACTCGATTATTAAAAGCACCCACAGAAGACGGCAGGGGCCATAACCTAAGGGAGGGTGTAGAGACTCTAAAGACCTCCTAGGGGTCACAAAAGGACTTACACATGTCAACAATATTGTGTGCATACAAAAACAAGACATAAACATTACAAAACATCAGAACAAAATCACATTAGTTGCAAAACATCAGAACATAATTAAATGAGCGCACAAGTGTGGTTTGAATGTGGCATACATGCCAAATGTTCTCTCTCTTTTTAAATAAAATTAACATATTCGTATCACCAAAGGAGTCACATGCAGGGTGAGTGGTGCGAGGCGGCATGGTGTGTTGTCCTCAGCGGGCAGCGCGCAAGCTGCAGGCGAGAAGGGGGCGTGGCTGTGGCCAAGCCTGTTCACTGCAACTCAGCACAGTGGGGTATTAGGGGAGGTTCACACGTTTCAAACACATTTAAAAAGGGAGTTAACACTCGGGGAGCACTTCACTACACTACACTAGTTTTTCCACATTTGTTGGTATCACAACTGGACTCTTAAAACGAAGGGAGGGCACATGCCTGATAGGTTCTTTGTTTCCTCTTCTTTTTTAGGTCCATATCAGTACAAAAATAAGAATAACAGTGACCGGGGTTACTGTGGCACTGGGTATAATGGTTGCATATAGTTTAGTGGCCGTTTGCCATTCATTTAGGTGTGCTAACAAGCAATCGTAAGAAATTTGTCCTTGCTCATGTTTTAAAAGGTCATCAATTGATGTTAAAAGGTGATCATTTGATATATTGGATAAAGCAGGCAAATCAGTTGACAAGTGAATTACAAATGTGCTATAGTGGCATGAAAGGTTATTAGTGGTGTAATAATATCACAATAAGAATGGTTTGCTAGAAATCTACTGTTTCAGATTTCTAGGATGAAGCATTATTATCGTGGTAGCACTACTAATGCAGCAGGAGTCAGCGTGGCGCCTACGATAGAGCGGTGCACTATAGATGACTTCAAGGCTATGCTATGTCAGGGCGGCAGCTGGCTGCAAGGCCGAATCTCGAGCTATGTCAGAAAGGCACGTGGCAGATAACTTCAGAGCCACACTACATCAGAGCAGCACGTGGTAGCTGAGAAGTGGAGTTGAACTGGCTGCAACTGTCAAATGCGGCGCGCAGTGCACACATGCGCTGCGCAGGAAGCAAGTGTCAGGTTTAAGAGCGAGGGGGAGAAAAAGCATACCGACGCTGTTCACTGTGCTGTCTCTACTTTACACTCTCTCCACACGTTCTAGGGCTTCTGCGTCCAATGAGCGTATTTATGTGCTTCAAAGTGAGAAGTGACGAATATTAATGTCACAAAGGGGGTACACTGTTACTGAATGTGCAAGATCGATGAGCACAACACAATGCTGCACAAAAACTTCTGGATTTGATTAGAGATTTATGGGATTCAGAATGGGCAGTGATGAATACAAATGTCGCAAAAAGGGGGTATAGCATTACTGAATATAGGGGAATAGAAGTGCATAATCAATATCATTTACTCAACGATGATCAACAAAACAATAATTATGGTGCTACGTCAGAGCGGCATGCGTCAGATGTGAGTTTACACGTGACATCATGCTAGATGCGTTGTTACAGTGGGTTCTGTTTAAAATTATGTTATGTATTAGTAAATTGGTTCATAAGTGACAGGTACGTCACAACAATTACGTAGTTAGGCGTTATACATAAAACATATTCAAATAAATTCAATATCTTCACTAGTGCAGGAGTGTTATCTTGTTATCCAGATCCTCCTGTATAATAGGCTTCAGTCAACAATGACAAGTGTTGACACAGTAATTGAGAAGGGTCTCAGCAATAGAGACATATGCATGTGGACAGAGGGAAGATTAGCTTGGTACTCTGACGAGAAGTAAGAAATGAAGTAGATGATTCGGAATGTTGGAGTTGAAGAAGAAAAGATGACACCCCAAAGACAGGAAAATCCCCCTACCCCCCACCCCAAGATCCCCTACTGTTCCAGTACTTCACTGTGGTGCTGGAGGGAGAAGTGTGTTCAGCATTCCCTACAGAACAGACTTGCCACAGCTTCACCTTCCCAGTCACCCGAAAATTAACCCCAACACTCCCTATTAACTGATCAATGAAGGGTAAACAATTAACATTCTTCAAGACAAAGTAATTAAAGTTTTTAACATAATGTCAGTTACATCTCATAAAAAAGTTCCTATGAAATCCATTTTAGCTCAAACATAATTGTTGCATAAACATGAAAATATAAAAATGAGGTACACAAATATCATATTACATTGCTGCATATGCTATATCAATAAGTAAACAAAGTTAAATGCCTCTTTGGGCTGACCATTCAAGTGTAATAACGTTCACCTTGTGAGAAGAAGTTTCTCATGCATCATTATATTTGCTAAACACCATAAAGTCATGTGTGAAAATGTCGAAGAAAAATGACACCAGTTTGGTGCAGGTGGGGCATCTCATTGCCCGGGACTATGAGAGTTGGGTTCCTATTCTCAGATACATAGATTGTGTCATTCAACATCAATGCTGTTGATAACTACAGGAGGAAAACACAACTTGACAAGAGTCTAGAGATTTCCACAGTGGACACAGAAAGCATAAGGAATTGAATTAGAAACAAGTACATTGAGTGTAATTTCTGAGGGATTTCTTCTTTATGAAGGTAGAGTATACAGCACATCGTTGATACGACGGTATCACCTACTTAACTGTGTATACGACAATTCTGCAATTCCAAGATAGCTGATACCTACTTCTTCTTAAAACTCGACGTCTCTCACATAAAAGAAACTTAACTGTATGACCAAATTTGCCATCTTCATCCTCTCACCATTTGCAACTAAACTCACCATCTCTGTAGCTCCTAGGTGCTAGCTTCATTGGGCCCAGCTTGTTGCTTAAGACTCCATCTATTCTTGGGTATATCGCAGTGTCCTGCGAGACGTCATACAGTTAAATGATACTACTTCAGTAGTCAGAGATCCTTCAGAAAATACAATGGAAGAATAATATCAAAGAAGGCACAGGTTTTGAACAGAGATTTCCACTTACTGGCGGTTTAGCTGTGGGCTAGACGTGGTTTGCGTCTGATGATGCCTGATAAGTTGTCGTCAGAGAGCACAGAACACTGTTCTTGTGAACTCTTCTTTGACATGAAAGATTAAAGTCTAACTGTGTTAGTGCACATGGGCTGAATAGTTTTGTGTTAGAATATGCCCGGATAATAAACTCCAAAAAATGTTGCTCAGCTGAAAGTTGATAGATAACAGTGGGTAGAACAGACTATGTCACGAAAGTGAAAAGTGAAGAAATGACACAGACGGCTAGGGGTCCGAGCGATTGCATCATGTTATGCCAGGTGCGTACCCTTGCAGCAGTTGCATGACTCTTCATGTGTTGTTCTGTTGAGAGAAGAAAGATGAAAGTGGGTAGGATGGACTATGCCGCGAAACTTAAAGTTAAGGAATGGCACAGACAGCTAAGGGTCCGTGCGGGTGCCAGCCACGTCATGTGAGGTACGTGCCCTTGCGGGTGTGGTTCATCCAACAGACTAGGTATATGGCCAAAGCTTGCTCGTTCTGTGGGTGTGATTCATTCTGTTTATGTTATCTATCATAGGGGTAGGTATGTGGCATGTCCCTCCAGATAAACATTCAAATACAAATGAAATAAAGCATGGTTACATCTTAAATTACACTTCCAAAATCATTTCTTACCTAAGACATCATTATTACTAAACACTTAAATAATTGGCAATACTCAGGAACTTATTCTAGCATACTTGAAATCCCACAAAAATAATTATTCTCATCATTCTAGTAACACAGTGACACATGGAAAACTACGTTGATACAAATACTAAATTACTTGTGCTGGCAAAACTCTAGCAAGTCTCTCCAATAAACTGATAATAACATAAATAAGACAGGGACAAAATGAAGAATAGTAAAAATAACACATCAACATAAGTAATTGGGAACCCATCATAGTGACCCAAGCGGTAGCAAAACTGCGACAGAAGCGAAGTACAAGATATCATTTCCCTTAAACAAAACTCCTCTATTCTCCAGTTACAATTCACAGCAAAATAAGTGTAAGTATTCTCTGTTATTCCCTTATGCTCTTGTTTATATTTCCATACAGATTGACATGGCTTTAGTATGTCTACCTACAGGAAAACTGTTGTCGAGTTATGTCAACGTTACGAGCAATGCTGTGGAAGAATGCAGTGTTTCGTTAATACTCTCTTTAGTGTGGTTTAATTTAAAGTAGTTTTATGTCTCCTTCAGGTAACAGACCAATAATCATTAAACATTTTGCATGATATTCCCTGTGTTGATTTGAACTCCTTTTCTCCTAATTGCTAATATTGGTGGTTATCAGTCTCCCAGTCAATTGTTCTAGGCTATGGTTGTTGTTCCTTTTGTTAATTCTGGCGGCTCGACGAAGCTAGTTGCATCTCGAAGACGTCGATACTACTTACCTGTTGGCACTTTTGTTTTTAATAAAATTAGAGTCCAGTTGTCATGTGTAAACTGTAGAGGAAGGAAAGTAAGTTCCTTAGTATTGAAAATGTGTATAAAGTTGTTCATTATATAATGGTTAAGAATTCTGTGTTGAGATCCAGTGCTGCTTGGAGTGGTAAGAGGCGACAGGTGTCGCACTCATGAGATTGTAAGTCGCTGACACAGCGGTTGCAACTGGTTCCAACTGGCTCGGCAGCAATGCTGACATCCTCACCCACATTTGTCAGTGCTACTGCACTATGCTGCGGGTGGAATTAAGCCTTATGGAAGTTGAGTTCAGTGATTGTTTTATGGCACTTACTGCAGCTACCAATGTGCCATGTACTTAATATCTTAAATAGAGGCGTAGATGGCTTCTTAAGTAGCTCTTTTACAGGTCATAGAACTTTTATTTCTCTCTTCTTTATAACTTCTGATTAACACGTACATAAAGTATTCCCAATCTTGCTGTCACAACAGATTAAACCTTAATTTCAATAGTAGTAGTGATAATGAAAGTAAAAATGATCCCTTATTTAGTGTAGATATTTCAGTTACTTCCCGCTTTTGCTATCATCGTATACTGCACTAAGTGACACGGTCACATGCCTCAGGAATGCAGAGGGTGCAGCTGTTGTCTCTTTGTGCCTGCAGCTGGAGACAATGCACATGGCCAGGCCTGGTCCAGGTCAGGGGTGGCGACGGTGGCATAGAACTGAATAGGCCTTTGTATGTGGGTGCCTGGGTGGTCTTCTTGCTATGCGTTGAGTTTAGTTCTTCGGGACGGTCACAAAAAGTTCCTTCCAGAGATAGCTTATGTTGTTCATGACAGTTATTCATGGAGGATGTTTTTAAGGAACTCAGATAACTCAATTGTTAAAATTCGCAAAATTATGATGACTCATTAATTTGCTTGGATACTCTGTTTTTCTAAAATGTACGTAATTTATGAATTTTTACACTTCTGTATGAATTGTGAAGATGACTTGGCTCTCTTAGAGATCACTTACTCGAAACTAGTGGCCAATAACTTCTGAACTGGACACTAATGTTAGGGTTCTTATTTGGAACTAACATTGACTTGGTTGTTACTTGACTTTACTGTATTGCACATTGGCATTTCGAATTCGATCCTTTGACTGACGTGTTTCCCACACAGTGGTTGCTCACAGAATAAATATCACAGCAAGGGCCGGCTTCCTTGACGCCATATAGACCTGTTTATTAACCACAAGAGTGGTAATACAACACAGCTGGAGACAGTCTGAAATTTCAATGTCTCCAACCTTTTGGCATTGTGTACAGTGTTTATAAGGAAAAAGTTTTCTTTTCACCCTAGGTTTTATTCTTTACTGAAGATTCAAATAAACGTCATGAATAGATTTCCATTATTGGGTAAGACCAGTAAAGTCTGTAGAGCAATAATAGGCTGGTGGATTTATTTTCATAACTATCTTCTTGGATTTACTGGTTACGCTGCTATGGTATGAATGTAGTGCAGGTGCTGGACTCAGCATGGCTGAGGCACAGGGCCTGCAGGGCGAAGGAGGGTGGCGAGGGGGGGCAAGGGGAGAGGTGCAGATACTGTTTGTGCCAACGGCAGAGGTGGGGGCTGGGGAAGGGGAACTGTAATGGCCGCTCACTCAGTGAGAAGGCATGTGGGGAGTAGAAAGAGGAGTGGGGGCAGGGCCTCCTGTATGTAAACAAACTGCAGCGACTACCTCGACTGGCGTTAACTGAGCGATTTCTTCTTTGGCATTTAATAATTTAATATACTGAAGCACGTATCATCATAAAAACTTACCTTGTTGTCTCTTCAACATCGCATTATGAAAACAATAAAATAGCACTTAAGGAAGACTCTTGTGACTATAGAGTAACATATTTGTTGTTTAACTTGGACACACATATTCTTGTTATTATCATTGTGTGATCATTTAGCAAAACATACATGTAATAGGGCATATTTGAAATAGCAGGTAGATGGCAGCATATTGTCACTGGTCTACTGGCACTTATGAACACGTGTTACTATCATGTTTTTATGGTAAAGCTTTAACAGTAGTCACTAAATCAACAGAGGAAGTGTGAATCCCTTTTATGTATAGAAGATTAACTAATCCTTAGCTCAGCATGTTCTATTGGCAAGGACAATTTTCCCCTTAATTCCATTACCAATAAGTATTTGTGTTTTCAGTTCTTGGCTGCTAAGACAATATTACTGGAAGCATTAATTGGCACAAGGCAAAATGATTACAAAAACTTCAATCTCTTGCATTAACATGTGATATCCTAAATTCTATTACCAATGATTGCCAATTCTTATGTCTACTTATAACTAACATGCAGAACTTAAATAAATATATAGTAACAATGGTGTTTTCCGTTAATTAATTCTCTTGCTGCACACAGGAGTTTTCCAACTGTTTACATGTCAACTCAGATCAAACTCCTGGAATGTAAATCACAGGGGTGTTTTGACCTTAGAACATATTTACGTTGTGGTCTAGGCAGTTGTATTACCTTCTTTCTTGATGTCTTGGGTGGAACTACTGGCGTAATAGGCCCTGTTTCACTATCGGGTGGGGATGGCTCGGAACCTTTGTACAACTTTAACCTGTCGAAATGAATGATCACTGTACATCCTGCTAACTGAATTTCTGCATTTACTGGTGAAGTAAGCCAGATGATATGGTATGGTCCTTCATAAGTAGGTGTAAACTTCTTGGTTCGTCCCTTTTTTACTGCTGGATTGCTCAACATAACTAAGTCTTCTACCTTGTATGTGGGCATTTTTGCTTTCAGATTATCCCTCTTTAACTGTTGAGCACTGGCTTTTGCATTATTCCCTCTCACTTTTTTCCAAATGGCTTTTAGACATTGGGCCAAACCTCTCACGCCTTTCGATTTAATTCCAGGGGGCACTTTGTCAATCTCAAAAGGCGAATTCATAGGGCAGCCATATACTGATTCATAAGGGGAATATCCTATAGCTTCATGGACATGACCATTATATGCTGATGTGACCTACTGAACATACCTGTCCCAGTCAGTGTGATTTTTATTGACATAGTAAGAAAGTATGCATGTAATGGTGCAATGGACCTGCTCCAGGCATCCGTTCGCTTTTGGATGAAACAGTGTTGTTCTCCACTTTTTGATTTGCAACAATCGACAGACTACTGTGAACAATGTGGACATAAAATTTGTGCCTTGATCTGTAAGTACAGCTTCAGGACTTCCACAGCGTAACACCAAATGGGTGACAAATGCATGAGCTACTGTTTCTGCGGACATATCCGGTATGGGAACTAGAATTAAGAAGCTGGAAAAATGATCTATGATGGACAATATATATTTGTTATTCTGTGGATTCAGATGGAAAGGACTAATGATATCTGTGGCTACTAAAGCCCAAGGACAAGTGGCTTCTGGTACTTGCTGTAAGGGCACTTTCGTCCATGGTGGCAATGACCTCTTAACACAAGGCAAACAATTTTGTATATACCTTTGCACGTCTCGTCGTCTGCCTTCCCAGAAGTAATGGGCAGCTATTCGGCAATTCGTGGCATGAAAACCATTATGACATGCTTGCAGACTATCATGACATTGTGCTATTATTTTGGGACATAGTTCTTTCGGAATTACCACTCATTTACCCAAGGGGGTCCTTCGATATAAAATTCCATCTTCAACAGAAAATTCAGGCAAAGCTTCATAATTCTGATATTCAACATCTCTTTGCCGTGCTTCCCTCAAATCTTCAATAGAAACATCATTAGTTACAATCACTCTGACTTTCCAACTTCATGCATCGGCATTTTGATACAACTTGTCAGGTTTGTGTTTTACCTATGTTTAACCTGCTGCTTGGGTCTTTTAAGCTTAGCAACCACTGTAATGTGGCACGATCAGTGATGACAGTAAATTTTCTCCCATACAAATAACATCGGAAATAGGTTCCACCAAACATGAGCGCTAAAAGCTCCTTCATAGTGGTACTGTAATTCGATTCTGTTTTGTTAAGCTGCCGAGATGCGTAACCAATTGGTCGTTCTTCTCCATCCATTTCTTGTGACAGGATGGCTCCTACAGCATAATCAGAGGCTTCTACTGACAGAATGAATGGCTTTTCAAGATCTGGGTATGCTAGTACAGGGGCTCTAGTTAAAACATGTTGGATTTGTTGCATTGCTTCATCACATTCCTTGGTCCTGATAAAACTAGCTACTTTTTTCAATAATTTAGTGAAGGGCTTCGCAATGGTAGCATAATTGTTCACAAAACATCTGTAATAATTTGCAAGGCCTAGAAATAACTATAATTCTTTGACATTTGTTGGTGTTGGATATTCCTTTACTGCTGTGGTCAAACGGGAATCTGGTTTGACACCTTCTTCACTTATTATATGCCCCAAATATTGTACCTACATTTGAGCAAAGGCACACTTTTCCAGTTTCACACTCAAGTTAGTTCCTTTCAACCTTTCCAAAACATCCCTCAGCCTTTCTGCATGTTCTTTGATAGATTTAGAAAAAATAACAATGTCATCTAATTATACCAAGCATGTAGTGGATTTCTATCCGTGCAACAAGAAATCTGCAAATCTTTGAAAAGTTGGGCGCATTCAAATGGTTCAAATGGCTCTGAGCACTATGGGACTTAACATCTATGGTCATCAGTCCCCTAGAACTTAGAACTACTTAAACCTAACTAACCTAAGGACATCACACAACACCCAGCCATCACGAGGCAGAGAAAATCCCTGACCCCGCCGGGAATCGAACCCGGGAACCCGGGCGTGGGAAGCGAGAACGCTACCGCACGACCACGAGATACGTGGGCGCATTCCTCAGACCAAAAGGCATTCTTACAAATTTGTATTGCCCTGTAGGTACACCAATATCAGTTCTATGGTGGTTATGGGGTGCAACAGGGATTTGATGATATCCGGAGCGTAAGTCAAGAGTGGTGAAATACTTGCATTTGCCTTGGCGGTCTAATTTCTCATCAGTGTGTGGTAACGGATACGTGTCTGGTGTCATTACTTGGTTAACTGCCCACATATCGACACACAGACAATAGGCTTACTCTCCATTCATTGATTTTTTTTGGCATGATGACCACGGGGCACACCCACGAACTTGAGGAAGGCTGAATGATTCCTGCAGCTAATTGCTGCTGAATTGTATCTTTGACTACAGATTGCAAATGATATGGTATACAATATGGTTTTTGTGCAATCAGCTGTGCTTCACTGGTTGGAATTTCATGCTGAACCAAATCCATGGCCGGTAAGAATTGCCTTTCTTCAAACAACCAAGAAAATTCCTCTAACACTGGCTGTAACATCTTCTTCTCCTCAACATTTAAATGACTTAATTTCTCTGACAATTGACTCCCTAATGATGACACGACATAGCACACTTCTCTAACTGAATACTTCCTTCTCCTCCGTCCCTTCTCCTCTTTACTTTGCTGCATCTCAGCTCCTTCTACTTCTTCAAAAATTTCCTGTCCACTAGCAACAATAGTACCTTTTGGTATCACAACATCTTTCAGACCAAAATTATCTGTACTCACCAGTATGGCAAAACCTTTCTGTTTTCTTTCTAGTCAACAAATAATTCTATTTATATGTACTGATTGATGATCTAATACATCATTCTGGGTGAGCGGATCCACCAGAATGTCTGTCTTCAGTTGCATACGATTTTTGACATCTATCCAAAGAATCTTTCTGCTTCCACTTCTTATCATTACAGGGTCAGTGATTTTTATCGTCCACGTCCGAGGTTTTATGGGAGACTGTGAACGGTGCCTTTCACAGCTTCCTCATGGCTGTTGGGATGGTGCACTGCCGAAATGATGAATTGCTTCACCAAAGTGAACAGCGCGTTCAATAATTCACTGTCCCCTGATAACGGTGCAAGAAGTCATTCCCTAATATGATGTCAAAATCACCTTTCTTTAACCTTACTACTTCCATTTCTTGACTGTATTTACCCTTGTCTATTTGCAGATTCACTACACACGAACCTGCAGGGACGATTACTTCCTCTCCAAGGCCACTGATATGGAATCGGGGTGGCTGTAACACCCTTTGGTCGTTTTTATCTACAAATAATACACTAATTTGTGCACCAGTATCAACCAAAATTCTAACTACTTTGTTCCCGAGTATGCCATTTAAACTAACATATGCCACCTCTTGGCATTTTCCGGTCCTCACCAGGTGTATTATTTTCATCAGGGGCATGGGTGGGTGGCGAAGCCTGCCCCCCACGCATTTCCCTAGCTTGTGCCCTCGTTGCGGCATTGGCTGTGCATCTTTTGAGAAAATAGTGACTTTGTGGGGCAAACATTATTGGTATGGCCTACACTCTGGCACATAGTGCAGAAAGGTGCATGACAGTGCACTGCCATGTGGTTGGGTCTCCCACAATGCTAACAAAATACTTCCCTTGCTGAAACCGGTACTGGGTCCAGCGGATGCAGTGCAGCAGCACAGAAGTGCAATACATCTTTGTGCACTATTGGGAAACAAACAGCTTCAAACAGTGAGGTGGGGGAGGCTGCTTTAACTTCTCCTCCGATGTGGGGATCAATACCGCGAACAAACACATCAATTGCATGCACTTCTGCTTCTGAGTGCAATATTCTATTTTCACTGGCATTTTCACCTGGCTTGTAGGTACGACAAGATACGGCTCGTATGTGATCTGCAAAGGCATCAAAATCTTCATTTGGCTTCTGCCTAAGGGTTGATGATTGATCTCTATAGTATCCGGTACCTCTGGTATCGGTATAATGCATAGTTAGTCCATAGGCAAAACTTCAAAGCCACGCGTATTGCGCAATGTTTCTATAAACATTCAGGGTTCCCCTATCAACTTTAATCTGGCTATGTTGAGCAGTAGATCATCTGGCCAGGCACAAGTGTGACCCACATCACGAATGTTCTGTATGAACATAGCCACATTTTTGTGGGACTTCACGGAAAAGGTGGGAATGAAATCAGCTGCAGGAAAATTACTTACAGTTGCCATGTTAGCTGAGACTGTCGCAGTCACATTAGTGACAGAGTCAGTATTAGGTGTCACTGATGGCACATTGGTTACAGGCGTGGAACTAGCCACAGGTACTGGCTTCCAGTGTCTATTTCAAGACGCGGTTTTGCTCAAGTAATTCTTGATTTTGTGTGAACAATTGGTGCATTTGTGCATTTATGGCTTTGAGCGGGTCTTGTGAGACAGCTGCCTCTTCAGGAGGATCTCTCCCTTGAGGTTTTTCCTTTGGCATGTTTACAAATTTAAGGGACGCTACTGACCAAAAGAAAACATAATTGCTACAAAAAATAATGGTCACAAAGTTTTGCTAATCCAGCGGCGGATGACTCATGACATTACTGTTTGAAGCCACGCTGTGACTTACATAGTAGTGGGGTTGGTGCAACGCATTGGTGGCGGCGACGGTGTGTGGAGTGGCGGCAGCGGGTGACGTGCCGGCGGTGGTCATCAGTACAGACTGGCGGCTGCTGGATCCACAGGCTGCGGCCAATGCGATCGCGGCAGGCGATGCTGTGCTGACTGGTACACGGCGTAGGCCCCTCAGCAATGGCTGCTGTGATGGGCGACGGTGGGCTGTAAATACAAACCGTGCTTTTGTTTTAACAAAGCGTTTCATTAATTTCCCCACTGACCATACAGCATAGGTTTTTCATACTATATAATAAAAAGTTTATTGATAAAAAACTATGGGTGTTACAAAAAAACTGAGGCTGTATTTGGATTCAGCTCATAAAAAATCAATATAGTACAAAAAGATTTCCAAAAAACATTTTTGGCCTGTATTATGGATCCAAGTATAAGTCTTATCAATTTCGTCACTTTTACTTGTGCTTTCCATTTACTGTGCGATGAGAATAGGGCACTTTTGTAAAGCGTGAATGTTATTTTTTTTACCTGTCAGAAAAAGTATATGTTGTATGGTTGACAGAATGGAGTACACTTTAGCGAAATTACTTGTAATGAACACGTTGGTATTCCAATTTCATCAACAACCACACCATTGTATAAGAAGTGATAAGCCATCTCCATCCCATGAGTCATTACTGTACAGAAATGGCTCCATTTCCATCTAGGGTGAAAAAACTTTTTCCAAATATGATGATGTGTATCTTTTGTCAGCTGTCCATACTTTGTGCTGATGTGTACACATTATGATGTCATTCCATTGACGGATTTATGTCTTGGAATCAAAGACCAAATCTGCCACAGGCTTCATGGATACAAACAAAAACTGCTAGTTTTTCAGAAAGTGTTACTCTGTACTGGGATGGGTATGGGTGCACAGGCACACAATTACAAAACAGTTATCACAGTAGAGGGACCAAGTGAGAAGCAGAGAAATGATTAAAGATAAATATTAAATGATCAATTCATTGGCGTTCGATTAATTTACAGAGACTAGAAAAAAAAATGGATATCTAGTTACTACACAAGCATTGTGACAGTGGGTAATGGTTGCAGCAGCCTCATTGCTGCCAGAAGGTTTTGAATACATAGCCTCAAACAACTGGTGCGATCCACAGAATGCAGAAGCATCTTGTCAGCAAATACATCAGCATGAATGATAGGTTTACATTTCATGCTTTATTGGAAACACTGAAAACAGCAACCTTCTTTCAAGGTGTAATGGAATTAAAAACATTAGCTGTCAGTGGTCAATGATTTATATAAATGGGGAAAGCTGGAAATTTGTGCTGGACTGGGATTCAAACACAGGTCTCCTGTTTATTAGGCAGATGCGCCAATCACTGAGCCATCCAGACATAGTTGTCAATGCAACTGCATGGGCTACCCTACCACACCTCCCATCAGATCCAAATTCATAACTCATCAACACACTACAGATGTAGTGCTCCTTGACCATTATCTTCATTACCCATGTTATTTTGCTGTTTCCCATTAAAGTTCGAGCTTGGTGTGCATCTACACTGAAGGGATCATTGCCCATCCTCACCTTAATTATATATATGCTGTATCTGTTCTTTTGCACATCTGTCTGTCTCTCTCATTTTACACTATTTATATGATCGTCATCTCTTTAGCTTACTGAGAGCTGATGAGCAGTTGACTCAAGTGACAAGCTGATGTGCACAGTGAATATTTTGAAAGAGTTATTAAGCCTTTCCAAAAGTCTCCAACATGAAATGACATTAGAATTGGCGTTGTCCACCTAGTCAGATTTCGCAACAAGTGCCGTACTACTTAAAGTACCAGTTTGTTTCAATAATTACACGTCGATAATTCTCATGTTAACATTGTGATATCGTAGGGCGTTCGCTTGTGTGAAACAACGGAGGTAACATGGTCTGATGGAAAAAGACCATAAACCACTAATTACATTTTGGATAGTTTATCACAAATAGAAGAAATATCTTCAGTTGCAGGGAATGATTCTATATGTTAAAAGTATGGTCTAAGACAGAATTATTACATCATTCAAATATCATCGTTTTTCAATATGGTATAAATACACAAATCTTCAACTCACTTTTACCGGAAATGCATTTTTCGGATTTATGCCCAAAGTCCATCAAACTCCTCAATTTAACTAAAGAACATGACAAAATCATTGAATATTCGACGCCCAACCAAATACAATTACTTTACACATTGTATTTACACTGATGAGTGAAAAATATTATGACCATTTGCTTGATAGCTTGTTTCTCCATCTTTGGAACGAAATACATCACTGATTTGGCAGATCATGAATCCAACAGTTTGTTGATTGGTTTGTGGAGGTAAGTGGCATTAGATGGCTACTCACAGGTCACATAATTCATGTAAATAACGGGACGCTGATTTGCGTGTGTGGTGATGGTGCCCGGTGATCACCCAGATAGGTCCCATAGGATTTACATCTGGCTAATTTGGTCGCCGAGACATCAACGTGAATTCACTATAATGCTCCTCAAACCACTGTAGCACGGTTCTGGCTCCAAGACAAGGACAACTATACTGTTGCAAAATGACAAAGCCATCGGGGGAGACATCAAGCATGAAGAGCTGCAAGTGACTCACAGCTGTCAGCGTGTCTTTGATTACTGCCACAGGTCCCATGCAAGTGCAGGAAAATGTCTCCTGTAGTGTAAAACCGACCTCACTAGCCTGCATCTGTGTCACGCTGCATGTTTCGAGCTGCCATGCACCTTGATTTAAGCAGTTGTGGAGACGAATATCAGCCTGATGTCGCTAAGGGGTGATTCAGTCAAAGAGCTGACACGTTTACAATGATCAATGGTTGAATCCCGATGGTCCTGTGTCCACTGCAAATGTAACTGACCATGTCGTTGGGTCAACACGTGATCACATAGGGATGGTCTGCTGTGGAACTCCATGTTCAACAGTGTACAATGAATGGTGTGCTCCGAAACACCTGTGTGTGCACCAGCATTATGCTCTTTCAGCACAGATCACCATCTAGCCAACTTTACAGAGCAGACAAGCCTCTGAACCTCACATTTTGTGTAGAGTCATGAATGTTCAAGCAGTGGTAGTTTCACCATCCTTTTACCTCTTTTCATAGATGTTCATGAAGTAGCACATGAACATTTGACCAGTTTCGCCGTTTTTGAGATATTCATTTACAAGCTTTGTGTAATAATAATCTGTTCTTTGTGAAGCCCCTGATCTCAATGGGTTTTCCCATTTTGAACCCATATCTTTGCTAGGGTGATCCCCATCCATCTCTCTTGTGCTTACATACTTTTCGCTGCACGTCACATGCCCGCAACGTCACCAGGCAGCATCCAACAGTGCGGGGGGGCAAGTGGTCATAATGTTTTGTCTCATCATTGTACATTGGAGTTTATTCCCTTGACATTATTGCTACATTCTCACTGAAAACTTTAATTTCCACCCCAGTAATGGAAACTGTCATTGTATACTCTCAATATCCTTTTTGATGTCCTCACCAAATACTACTCTTTGCAAACTGTTGTTGACTTTATTTATTTCTACACTCTGTGGAATTGGTTACAGAATTCATGAGACCAACTGACTCATTATTATGCTGAACTGCACAGTTCTAACAGTTCTGGTGCTGCTGTCTCTTGAAACAGCATGACATGCAATGAGGCGAACTGCCACCAAAGCATTGTCTATAGGCATGAAGTCGAAAAATTACCAGAAAATTGTGAGACTGTTTTAGATAACATGGGAGACAATACTGCTGATGATTTATTTATCTCTTACATTTATCTGCTATGTCAATAAACTAAAGAAAAAACACTATTTAGTATGCACTGTACTAATAGAAATGAGTTGCGTCTTAAAATGATGACACTACAAAACAAGTATTTTTTAATAAAACAAAATAACCATAATTCTCATGAATTAGCAGGATAAAATGCACTTTTAGAGTCAAAATGGTCTGTGTCTACATTCAGTCCACAGTTGTACTGAAGGAGCATTACAGGATTACCATAAAAGTATGCAAAAGTAGCAAGCAATAGGTGTAGATACATAACAAAATCCAGTTAACAAAACATTCAGTGCCACAATCAAGTCAATACAATTGACAAAAGCAAAGAAAGCAGGCATTAACAAGAGTGCAGATCAAATTTCTCATCTTTAGATGTAAAGGGTACAAAATCAAGGTAGCGTCACAATTTACGGGGCAGATTTTATCCTAGGATTTCTTTACTGATGGTTCCTCTGAATGCTAGTGGTTCTTTCACAGAAGAGGTAAAAATTTTATCTCCAGTGAGATTAGAACTGAAAACTAATGGACTCTTCAGCTTAAAGGGTGTACACTTTACCCCTAAGTTAGCACACACGTGCATCATGCAGTGCTCCATTGTCACCCCACTAATGGCTAACACAAAGAATGCAAAATGTACCCGGCAAAGTAAGCTGCAGCTCGTTTTGGAAAGAGCTTCCTGGACAGAAAACCATAAATCTGCTACCTCTATATCATCCCTTAAGTGAGAATAATTCAGAATATTTAATTTAAATTACAAGGAAATATCGAGTTATTTCACCAGGATAATTCTGAACCAACCCAGGAAGTAAACTGACAGTTGTATAGTTGTCAAATATGTTCTACAATGTTGCCAGTTCTCCATTAGACTAGTGATAGGCAGACTACTTTAGCTCAGCTGGTACAAATCTTGAGTTGGCTATCATCGGAGAAGTGTGCCTTTAGGAGATGCAGTGCCACTTACTCCTATTGCATTGACTGGCAGCCAAAATTCCAAGTATAGGTTAATGAGATTTATTTGCATATCTGTAACTATGATTTGGGACTAAACCATAGTTATGAATAATATCCAGATATACTGATCGCATCTCGAACATCATAAACGGAGACCAGAGAAAATTATTTCATCGGTTACCCTCATTAACAAATGTCATAGATATTTTTGTTTTTCTGCATTAAGGAAATTGCAAACTACAAAACTAATTCACAGGAAGCAATTCCCTTCTTTAGCATTGCCAGATGCTATTAAATCTCTGTTGGTCCATCATGGCCAGGGGAAATTGGCTGGTTAAGTAATTTCCAATGACAATAAAATTCACCAACACCATGTACTTTAAGATATTATTTTATTTTATTGTGAAGACTACCAGTTTCTGCATTTCATTATGCTATCTTCAGCCCCCATACACATCTATCTAAATAAACGAGCTTGTCGTATAGCACCATAAATCTCTGGAAATTGTGAATTTAGTCGTTACATTCGAAGACGTAATAGGACCTCATTGAGAGCTGAGTTGAATTATTGCTTTTATTATTTTATAATCCTGTTAAGCTGTATAGTAACAAACAATATGTGTTCATGACCATTATAGTTTATGTTCCTGTTCAGGATCAGTAGCTTCTTCACTGTTTAAGTCTCTCTAGAAGTTTGCTGCTGCTACAGTTGGTTTCTCTATTATTGACAAAAATGAAATATCTTCAGGGAGTCTTGTTGATTTTTTAATGAACTTAAAGAGTATAAAGACCTTAAAATATGATTTTGAAGCTTTGATTGACCCATCACTGCCAAAGTGCATCCTCACAAATGACTGCAACTGGAAACGAAATTTCCCTTGTGGCTTTGATGAGAAGTTCATTAAACTTTAATTCCAATCTTTAATAATCTCACTTCCGCCAATGACTTGAAATGGCTCTGGTTTCTCCCTGCATTGTTTAATGACTAGGACATTCTCTTCCTTTGAATGTACAGTTTCCCTCTTCTTCAACTTTTTTTCAGCAAAATGTGTGAGAAACATATTCAAAGTGATTTTGCTAACCATGTGCAAAAAGTGATCATAACAAAGTTTGTGTTTTGCCCTCCTGCAGCATCAGAAAAAATAATGTTTTCATAATATTCTTGAAGACTTCAAGCTTCTTGAACATAAAGTCATGGATTAATGAGCAAACTTAGTTTGGATCCTTCTTTCCTTAGAACTCCATAAAATAGTAATAAGCACTTGAACCTTCATTATGGCAGTGTACTTTAAGAACAAACATCCAGAGGAGTCATTTATGAAACTGTGGATTTACTCCCAGTTTTGGTAATGGAAGGTTCTGTGCATAATCACATTCTAAGCACAGCAGTCATCTGATTTACAATGTGCTATAAGCTGCTTTTTTTCTGCATAATAGCCCTCAACATATTGTTTGTGCAACTCTAATCTACATTCAAGCTCCTTGTTTTTATCACATTTAAGCCTTGTAGTAGTTTCAGAACAAATGTCACAAATGTCTGACCTAGGTTGTTTGAATGCAAAGTTCAATGTTTTGAAGAACTTATAATGTGCATGATACTTCATACTAACTTGACTACCGTATTTTGCCCAGTTGTACTCTTTAAAGAGGGTGAATAATATACTGATACTTAAATTTGGGTTCTCAAAATACAACTTGCTTAATTTTGATGCTGCATAATGTGAATTTGTGTAAGGAATTGTTACAGAGTGCTCCTTAATACATTCCCAAATCTCCTTCCCTATTTTATGGGGTCTATTTTCATGCTTACCCATTCTTTCTTCAAAGCTATCACCTTGCAGAACCTTCTTCTGCACAATCCTTAAACGCTTTTCAGAAATGTTCAGCACATGAAGGAGCAAATTTCTGAACATAGGCACTTTACAACCTCAGTCATAAAATGAATACACCCATACATTTACTCTGTTCTTGGTTCTGGGCATCTTCTTTATTTCTTTAACATCCTTTCTCTCCACACATCCTGTTGAGATTTATTACCACAATGATAAAAGAGATTTAATAATGTTCCTTGGATCTCATCCGTCACTATTGCACTACACTCTTTTGGACAACACCGATCTACAGGCTTAAATCTTTTTGCTCCCACAACCATTCCTTTCTTGTTTCTATAGCTTTCCACATTGTTTATTCTCTTCTTTTTGTCTGTAAAGTCATTTTCAACTTCATTACCACTCACTTCACTCATTATATCATACAACTTAACAATCAATGCAACTCACAGTCGACACATGAGCTATACACAGTAAACAAGGTGACAACTGCCTGTTATGCACTGCCTTCTTAAGATGACTCCTCAGCTTACCCGAAAGTTGTGAGACGAAATTTTCAGAGTCAGTAATTCAAATGTGGGGGGTATCAATTTAGCACTTTGACAGAAAAAAAGTGTGTAAAGCACAATTAGGCTCATAGTCCATCACACTCCTCAATTGAAGACTTCATAACAAAAACGACCCTTGTCAAAAATCTTCATTTTTCAGGAGAGCGAAAAAACGTAAATAAAAACTGAATCTCTCTTCAGATGTTGCTTGCTGTTCAAGTAACGAAACAATTAAGAGGTCATTTCATTCTGCCCTCTCTTGGTAACTCATTCGTGACATGTAAGCATTATTACTTCATCATTGTCAAGGTTGCAAGTGCCAAAAACATAATACCATAGCTGTTTTGCATGAAATATTGCATTAGTTGTTAGCTGAGGTACAGGAATGTTTTGCATGTTACTGAAAGATACAACTTTCACTAACCCCTTTTGAGATTTCTGCATGAAGCGTCTTTTAGTACATAAAAGGCTTTCACTTTTCTGAAGTGAACTTCTTTTTTGAACTATCAATGTGGATTCGAGTAGCAGCAGGTATCTGCTTCTCTAAACCATCACAGATAGAAGAAGTGTCAGACTGAGGATACCCAAATGATATACTGAAGGTACTGAACACTTCTTAGTAGAATTTATGGGATACATTATTATGATGTTCGTCCAGAAAAACTTAGTGTGTTTTCTTCACAAGGTTTCAGGCAGGTACCTATTGGACAAATTCTTATGGAATGAGTAATGAGAAACCATTGGTTTAAATAAAGGTATGTAATTTTCAACAAGGACTCCAAGTAGCCCATGAACTGCACAAGGACTGTTCTGATGCCTACCTTTAATATCCTTTGCAGAACTGTTGTTTGTGAGCAGATGCCATTGGAAAGTGCATAGTCAACCTTCAGAGATAGTGTGAAAAGCCATGAATACCTCTCTACAAACAGATAACTCTGTTGTAGTAACATCACCAGTCTGTCAGACTTTATAATAAAAGGAAATTGTGTGTCTAAAAGGGGTACTGGACAGTGAACAAATGCCATCATCACAACTTGCACCCTCTTCACACACTACTTTGTGTGATCTTCTTTGTTTCGCATTATTAATAGTGATAAGACCAGCCAAATAGGAGTCTTGTGCATTTTTGACTACTTGCTATACAAGGTCTGAGAAAAGCTGTTGCTTTGTTCAGTTGTTGTTGTTTGAAAGCACTGCAGTCATTTGCATCTGCAACCAAAGGTCACATACCCAGCTACCCATAAAGAAAAGCAGATGGAAAAATTTACTGGTGGAAATAAAGAATGTAAACAGTGCTTACCTGCAATCTTCTCCAAAACATTATTTCACGATAACACTTTAACCAACACTTTCATGTGTTCCTTGCCTATCAGATTTTTCTTCTTCATTACCTTTTTGATTCTTTCTTGGTGTTTCTGATGTTTATGCTATTGAACACAGTCTTTGGAATTCTTTACTGACGCAGAACTGTCACTTGCCAAAGAGTAGAAATAATCCAACAATTTCTACGAAGGTGACAATGAACATTCAGGTTGCATTGTCACCTGCTTTCATACAAAAATAGCCCTTGTCAAATGACAAAGACTGTTTTTATCGTAAATTATTTTGTTTCGCTAAAGGCTGTTTTTGTAGAACCATCACATTTCTGAGCCGCAATAACTCAGTACAAGGGACATTTCTGCCGTGTCTCAGTTGAACAAATTGTGAGTCTTGGGGACGGCTACAAGATTGAGCTGAAATCGTGAAAATGAAAAAAACTGACAACAGTTGTTTTTGTTATGAAGTCTTAAATTGCAAATTTTTTAAAGTAGGCGGTTGAAATTACACATCAAGGGGTAAAAATAGATGATGGAGCATTGGCTCAGATTCACAGTGAATCCACCAGTCAGTAGGGGGTTCACTACACTTTATTGAGCACACTATATGGCACATAGTGCTACCAAGAGATGAGTGATTCTGTACTTCCTTCCTACAATCACTCTGTTCTCTAACTATCCCATCCTTAGTTTGTAAGAAAAAAACAAACTGACACCTAATCAAAGTTATGACAAGGTCATATAATAGGAAAAACATGGTGAACTAACAAGCAGCAGTGGTGGTTTTTTTTTTTTTTTTTTTTTTTTTCAAAATCAGACACTCCCAACTTTCTGAGAACATTCTTAGAATTATCTCAAATTAATTCACTCGAGATATAATTAACATTAAAAGCTCAGACCCACAAAATTTCAGTCACCTGTTTTGCTTTAATGACTTCAAGATTCTGAACTTTGAAAATATAAGTTTACTGCAGTATTTTTTGTGAATGAGACAACAAGTCTCGCTACTTAATTCAATCAGTAATTAAGATGTCAAATGATTCAGAATCATAAAATATGTATTTCAAGATGTATGCCATTCTAGTAATTAGGGGATTTCAGAAACCATGTAATAATGTTGCAGATACTTTTGTGGATTATTAACCTGAAACATATTTTACAAACCAAAGAATAGTAAAGTCTTAAGCTCCATGCCAAACAGTCAAATCTAACCTTACAGAAATTCAAAGCATTATGTAATTTCAGAATCCACATCATATTCTCTCACCTTTCTTTATATAGCTACCCCTACCCCAAAATCTGCAGTCCGCCCCTAAACAGTACACTGGTAAGATCTCTATGTTGGCTTGTATTAGACTAGTGCACAGACAACATGTATGTGTCAGTTCATGTTAAAAGTTTGGAGCCAACAAGCACAGAGAGAACATTAAAGTGTTGGCTTGGCTGAAAATCTGAATATTGTTAATCTGACCATCACAAGTTTGGGTCGCTTACAGTGAAATCCTGTGACACAAAATAATACAAGTGACTAATATGTCTGTAAAGATTACGAAATTTGTGGAATTTATGGTGGCATCAAATGAATCTCAGGTGAACTAGATGACATCCATTCTGAAAGTGTTAATGATCTGCAAACTATGTGTGCTGGATAGTGTTATGTATACTTGTAACCATACTGTAAATCTTTTCAAGTGGACTGATGCAATCATATTTCTGTCATTCTATGTTCTGCTACTTTGAACTTTAACCAAGTCTGTGACACTGCTTAGTAGTCAGGTGAGTCTCCTTCCTTACAAGATCACACAGAATGAAATGTGCTCCCATTTACCTGTACATACTGAGAACTGCAGAACTGGAACTGGCCACCAACTACGAAACAGTGTAAATATTTTGGAATGAACAACCTTTAAAACTAATTTTGTGTGTAGTTCACAGCATTTGGATCTCTCTTACTTGACATCACTTCTCAATACAATATTTCTGTTCAACAAGATATAAGACACCAAGACCCTTAAAAACTGAATACAACAAAACAATAGGTGACTGGAATGACATCCCTGATATATTACAAACATTGAGAACAGAAATGAATGATTTCCTTGGTATAAATGAAACACTCCTTTCACATGTTATTCTAAAACTGAAATTAATGTAGAAAAAGTTCAAAGAAAGTTACATTATGGAAAATAAACAGGTAACAGCAAAACGGTGGTTAGTTCTCAAGGAACATAAGATACACACAAAAGAGTGGATGGATTTTTGTATGCTGATGAAACTTCGTGTGCAACAGATCATTCCAGGGAGTTTGGAAGGCACAAACAATAATTGCCTAAGCCATCAGGAAATGGTATGATTATTAGATAAAATGTGTTGAGACACAGAATTACTGTAAAATTAGAACACACACAGTACTCAGTTAGGGAATGTTGGTCATAATGTACCACAGATGGTACCATTTGAAGATGATCTTGATATACCAGAGAGTGGTTTAGAGGCTTCCTAAAATGTTACATAATACATCTATGATGATAAAAGGAAGGAAAGAAGATTATGATAAATTGTTCCATTGATGATGTCGTCAATGGAAATGACATACAAGCTCAGATTGTAGAATATAGGGAAGGAAATTGTTCCTGACATCCTCAAAGGAACCAGCCCATCGTTTTTCCTTTTAGGGAAATCACCTAAGACTGGATGGCCAGACAAGGATTTGAGCCACCATCCTACCAAATATGAGTCCAGTGCCTTGCCACTACATCATATTGCTTGATCCCCCCCCCCCGTGTGTAAACTATGTAGTATACAACTTTTAATCCCATATCAGTAATCCCATTTGTGAAATGGGGGAAAGACACCTTGTTTTTTCACAAAGTATGATACATCAAATGCATAAGTATTCACCTTCTTGATACACAGTTTATATAACTGTCATTATTCTTATAATCATTCAAAAAGAGATCTGATGCTTTTGATAATGAAATATTAAATGTGACTGTATCTCTTTGGAAGTAATTTTGGTCATATTGATACTGTACACATATCTTTGTAACAAGAAAGATCGATGTATTCAAAAATCTCTGAACTGTGGCTTCCTGTATCACTGTACTTGTTGATTTGTGTGCAGAACTGTAGAACAAGTTCTTGAGTACATACTCTATGGTCAAGTCTTGAGCCTGGGGCAGTGCAATGAAGATAGAATGAGATACAAGCAGCCATGACAAGCTGTACTGCATACTGATTTCTGTAATTTACTTCATGGGAAATGTTTTTGTTGATGTTATGTGGAACATAACATCTAAAGTGAAAACAGAGTTTTGTACCATACAATAATTTCACAGTACTTATGTCAAAGACAGCAACCCATTCCTCTCTTCGGAAGCAAGGTAATCGATCTATACAACCCACCAAAGTAGAATTCTACATCAACAACACAAAATTTAAGTAACTTTTATTGTTTTTAACATCCACCTGCACATTTTCTATTATCACACAAATGGTCACATTGTTTTTAGGTGCCTGTCTTGCAAATATTTGTTTGTCATTAGGCAACTGAAGTCACTAGAGCAAGGGGGTGGGTTAAAGGCTCTGACACTGAATGGCTGCAAAATAACAATCTGAAACTTCCATCTGCTGCCACATCTTATGACAAACATCTGAGAACAACTCTACTGAAATGTGAACAGCCAAATTGAAGGTGATCAGAATTCCTTTTGGAGTGTGTTCTTGCACTCAGTTAAGAGACAAATCAAACTGCTGTATTTTTCTCTGGACATTGTGAACACATAGTAATCTAACTTATTTAGGCATTCATCAGAAACGTTCATAATCCAACTTACTTATGTATTCATCAAAAATGTGGTGGCGCAGGAGGAAAAAAACACTTTAAGCATTCTTGAAGTGTCTGGACTACCTCATCAGACTTATGCACTAACTCAAAAACACACATGTTAAAAGAGCTTATTGTTTGGACAGGCAACACAGGCAACTGAACACTTGCTGAGAAATGACCACAGTGGAAGCTAAATGATAGGTAACACTGAAAGCATTCAAAGATGATATTCCTTAAAATCAGCATTCTGTTATCCAAAACTTATTGCATATAATTTTTACACATCATAGTTTGAATTTTCATTTACTGTTGCACTAGACATTTTGTCATTCACTGCCAGAGAGCAGCATGTATGAATGTTCGCACAGTATTATATGTCCCATTTTACTACTCCTCAAAAGCTACATTTCTCTTGGTCAACACAACAGTTGAATGCAGCAGTGCTCCACAAGGACAAAGCTGGCATACTTTTGCGATGGAACAGGAATTTATCCAACAACACAGCAGTAACAGAATCCTGATTTGATGCCTGCTGTGGATTGCAGTCCCACGTAGATTTCAGCCAGTGAGCTATTGCTTTGTAAACTCAACATGGTTGTTATTCATAAGTAATGACCAAGGATGTTGCCAACATAAATTCAAGGATTACAGCTAAGTTTTCTCATCACAACACCTAAACAAGAAGTCCAACAACAGTGTTTTGCATTTGACATTTTTACTACAAAATAACAGATCAAAAGATAACTAAAATCTGCCAGTAAATAGCGTAGAGCTGCATTTTAATAATGTTCAGCTAATGCAGTTCTTCAAAACTGATAATTCTCAAATTAAAACAAAATTTGTAAAAGACATACTATCTCAAAATATTTCTGAACTTCATCCACTTCTAAACTAAAAGACATTAGAACACACTTCCACAATTCTGATTAAGTCTACATGCTGATTTCCAGTATGACAGAGGGACAAAATAAGTTCAAAGTGAATGTTCAATCAGCATGAAGTTGATAATATGCAAGGAAACATAACCTACATTGATATTATTTCTGTATTTTTCTAGTGTTGTTGTGTGGGTTTCAGTTCCACTAGAAATTAATTTATTATTAATTATCAACACCCTCAAGAAGTAAATGTATTGAGGAGTAAGTGTAAGAATTCCTCTTGTCTCAGCATGATGTGCAACTGTCTATTTCACACAATATTCGCATTGGTCACTTCTGCTAAATAAATGTTTTACTGAGTAACTGCATTGCTCCAAAACACTACATTTATGTTCTGTCTAATATGGTTAAGTTTGGGACACTGATTAAATATGTGTCATCTGCCAACTCCTGTTTCCCATATAGTGAACTGTTCTTTTCGCATTCTCCAGTGAATCATCATATTATGGTACACAGCAGAATGTTTGGTTATTGTGTACTAAGTGCCAAATAACGTAGAAGTTTAGCAACTCACTAAGATATTTCCAAGTGCTATTGTACAGCTTAAATAATTGATCTTAAGCCTCAATTATTTGAAGGACAAAAATAAACTGAAATGTCAGTGATGGAAATTATCACAGATATTGAAGTGTACAACTATTACAAAATATCTGCAGTAAATTCTCAGTGAGATTTATTCTGAATAACAGCTTCGTGGCTCAGTAGGTTAATGCCAGAATACAGATGTCAGGCCCTGGCTACAATTCACAGTCAGCCCTAAGATGTTTTCTCTTACTTCTTTCAGCACTGCCAAGTATACATTAGCATGAAAAATGCCAAGCTGCATCATGGTTCAGAATCCATGTTAAACTGTAGGTCCCAGCATGAGTGGCAGGATCAGCCCTTTCAAAGGTCTAGATCATACCATCTCCGATGCTACCATACCTAGTAAAATATGGTGATGCACAATGCTGCCATCAAAATTTTTCATTACTTATCCAATGACATAAAATGTCCGATTGACAATTTTAATAGTTAGCAGCCTTTTATCAATGATTAGACCCAAAGTGTTTAATAAAACAATACTTTGGAAATTATAGTAATCATAAAAACTATTGATTTTTTTTTCCAAGATTTGAGATAAATCATTGGAAAGAATAATTTTTCTTACAATAAATCAGTTTTATTACGATTTATTCACATTTTTGGTAAAGAACAGTGACACATGTAATAATAAAAAACACACTAATATGATACAGATATTTCATAAATATATATGCATCTGTCTAAGTATTTGTTCCTTATATTTTCATGAATTGCTTACTTCTTTCAATAAACAAAGAATTTTACTGGCTGTGACAATTGTTGTGGAAACTTCTTTAAGACTTCTTCCAAGTGACACTGAGAGAACACTACTTTAGTATTGTATGGAAAGAAAATGAGAAATCAAAATAAAAAGGAGAAATATTTATGGCACCAAAAATAGGAGTATAAAAAAAATAAGTATATAGGAAATATCAATTTTGTAAATTATTATAGCATCACATTATTTGTGAAACTCAGTAAGTTATGATTTAATATAAAGATTGTGAAAGATATGGAAACTGGTCTCTTCCCACGGTAAACAATATGAATACCTGGAACATAAGTAAATGAAATTCTCATTGAGTGTCACAGCACCTTACAACAATACCGAGATGCATGATTGTTGAGACAAACAAAATGCCATACAAAACTGAAGTTCATTCAGTAATGGAAAGAAACAATCAAAGATCTGTAAGAGCCATGTTTCATTGATGTGACAAGGGAGGGAGGGAGGGAGGGAGGGGAGAAGAGGGGAAGTTATATTGCACATGTTTCAAATCCAACAACAATGGATAACATTCATATTCAATACAATATCCAGAAGTTAAACAAAGCAATGAAAACCATGTGGTTTCAAATGACTGCTGAAAAAACTGAAGAGGAAACAATACTTAGAATACAAGAAAACTGTTGCAGAATGGGTATTATATAACATTAAGCTAAGACTGTCACAGAAAATATGTGAGGAGATTATTGTCCAAGGAAGGAGAATTCATATAATGTTCCATTTAAGTTCCATATGAATGCCACATTTTAAAAAGTTGAAGAAATTTAGTTGTGTGCATCACAAAAAATGGAAGAGCTAAACAATTTGTTTTTAGTTGGCACATTAACACAGTCCACAGGGACTTTGGAAAGTCAGTTACACATGTCAACCAACGCAAAGACCACTGTGCACCAAAACTGGTGCACTGTCAGAAGAGAGCGAACATTCTGGGTCTCTTGCAGTATGGATAACAGATGAATCTTGGTGTAGTACAGCAGTGGTACAGCAACTATAAATGTATTCAAAATTTGAAGCACACTGGACAGTGCAATAATCACGAGCAAAATGTCTAAACTGCCCATAGATTCAGCACAAAATTCAGGCTGTATACAGACCAAATGCAATGTCAATGTCACACCCAGCCACAGTGAAATGAAACCAATTATTTAACCATGGCCACACAGATGGGATGACGCCGACTGTAGAGTCATTATCTTGCACCACGTGATTTCCATCTTTTTGGCAAGCGAAAAGAACATATTGAAGGAAAGAGATTTTCCAATGATGAAGACTTTCACACAGTGATTCTCGAATGTCTCCATGACCAACGTGCAAAATCCTATTGTCGAGGAACTGAATGACTGGTAGAACATTCCAATTACTGTTTATGTAATTTTTATGACTATGTTGAAAAATATTGTCATGTATCTGTATCACTTTGAAGAATAACAGTCAATAACAGATATTTGGCCTGCCAAATATGTAACTTACTTTTTGGTGTCCCCTCCTATTTTCAGCACCATACATTTCCAACATGTTACTAACATTCAAATTATGATTTTTTTACAATTTTAAACATGGCTGTGAGCCAGAAATCATACAAGGATATGATTTGTATAATATAGCCAACCGGTTGAAATAACATTTAATGTGATCTGGTGCCGACGCTGATTATGGGTGTCTTCATCAGACTCAAAACCATTAACATACAGGAAAACCAATAATCATGTAGTTCAAGATGACGTCTAGTGAAGTTATAAGTAGTAATTGAGTCAATAAAAGATACAGTTCTGCTGTGAAAAAAGGAATCTGTGGGAACTGTAATACTGAAATTGTGTAACTAAACAAAGACCTTTCAAGTCTACAAAAAAAATCATGTATGTCCTAAGGCATGACATTTTGCAACTAACAAATAAAAACTGTAAGCTGAAGAAATTCCATCATGTTACAAACGATAAAACACGGTAATTGCAGAATGATAATCTGGAGAGTTATGAGTAACTGAAGCAAAGTGTCCAACAGGTAACAAACTTAGCAAATGGAATTATGTTCACAGATATAAACAGGTACAATGTACTGACAACAAATAGTGGTGGTTACAATAAGGATGACAGACTTTGTAAATAGTGTGTGAATAGAAGAACAAACCAGTCCACAAAAGAATAATACAACTGAAATCAATATTCGGCGCCTAACAGTAGTGAAGTTGTAGAATCAGATGGAAAAAAGAGAATCAGCGAAGTCAACAAACCATGTAAGCAATGTGAATTTAATGGCAACTTACTTGGAAATCAACAATGAAGTGCAATGTACTTTAGTTAGCTTATAGAAATGGAAGAAAGCTAGCTGATGGTGTACAAAGCTTGAACCATAACATCCAAGTTAGCAGTGTGGTGGAGCCAGGTGTGAGAATGAAAAACATCACAGTGGACACAGATTTAGATGCACAATGTTGCATGACCATGATTTTGTTGTTAGTATAACAGGTACAAATGAAGTGGCATGTAGTGAAGCCAATATTTGTATTGGAGGTCTGACTAAGTTTCTAGAACAAAACAAACACAAAAATACCATTGTTGCTACAGTTCCACATCTTCATGATTTAGCACACAAATTGTGTGTTAAGAAAGAAATAAGAAAAACAGTTGCAAGAACTAAGTTATTATGATCAAGATATGAAAAATGTTTGATTCTGGATATTGATACATTAGATACAAGCATGCACACTAAACATGGATTACATTTGAACTATGAGAGTAAACTTTTTTTTTTTTTTTGTGAAAAATTACAAAGATTGAGTACAGAAAAGATTGAACTGAGTAGTTTAATATGTGAAAATAGTTCAACAGCGAGTGAACTTTTTTAGTGCAAATCAGCCTCCAGTGTGCACACAAAAAAGCAAAACACCACAGACAGAACTAAAAACGATGAAAAATTTAAAATAATATTCCAGGATGTCCAGTACACCACAAAGTAAATAGAACAAGTTGATGAATTTCTAGGAGAGAGTAAACCTTACTTATATATTGTGAATCAACCTGGATGCAAGATGAAAGAGATTCATAGTTTTAACTTCAATAATTACAAATCTGTGAGTAAGATGTACAAGGGTGGTGGTGCAGGCACGATGCTAGAAATAACAACCAGTGTGAAAACACTGATCATCTTCGTGAACTCACTGTGGAGATGTCCTTTCAATCACCAGCAATAAAAATAAAGACAGGCAAAATCAACTTCATAATCATAAGCCTATATAGATCACCAAATAGTGGTGTAGATGACTTACAACTATTAACAAACAAAAAGCAGATTATAATAATAGGAGATGTCAACATAGTCTCTTTAAACTATAATGTAAATTATCTTCGGTATTCTGACTTGTTACATTGCTACAGCCATATCCATATAAATTTGTTACCAATGATAATAACACCTGACCCACAATCTGGTACTAACTGTGTTGTAACTTGAGGAGGACATTGCATGCAGAGACTGGTACAAGATAAACAAATCAGCTGATATTAATGAAAAGTACAGCCAGTTCTATGAAATTTTTAACCACAGTTTTAATTAGACATGTCTAGTAATAAACTAGTGAAATCAAAGTACACAAAGAATCTTAAAATTGAGCCAGAAATCCACAAATAAAAGGAAAATACAAAAAACCTATATGTGCTGTTCATAGATACGAAATACCAGTACTTCCTAAGGTACACAGTACTTCCTAAGGTACATAAACACCAGAAAAACATACAAGAAATCCCTGGAGATTCTAGAAGCACAATATTATGCTGAACAGATAAGTGACTCCAGTAATGTTAATGAAACAGCTTAGAATATAGTAAGCAAAGAATGTGAAAATAAAGAGAATCCAAGATGCAGTAATATAGCACTAGAAGGAAATTGGTGAGTGAGCAAAAGACAGTGTGCGAGGCCTTCATAAAACATTTTGATAAGAGAAGTAAAGAAGAAACTGAACCACACTACAAATAAACTCAGTAAAAATGAGTAGTTCAAATAACTAGGAGCATGGGTTTCAAAAAGGAAGATCCGCAAAGACCACAGTAGCAACTTTTATTCACGAACTGTTAAACAGACTGAACAAAGGAAACAAAGTCATTGTGACTTTCCTTGATTTGTCTAAGGCTTTCAATTCTATGAATGATGCAGTACAATTATCCAAATTAGAAACTTATGGCCTAAGAGGAGTAGCACTAAAGTACTTCAGTCTGTGTCACCAAGATACAAGACCATGTACTAAACTGTCGCAACAATGTAAGTAAAAATCTTAACAGTAAAATCAGCATACAAAACTCTTAACTGCGGAATTCCCCAATGAAGTATTCTTGGACGATTTTTGTTTATTGTATATATTAATGACATAACAAGCTGAAAACCTCAAAACTAGTGAATTATGATGATAACATAGTATTTATTAGCTGGGGTCATACTGAGCAGCTAGCATCATAAAGCAATAAAGAGAACTCTGTACTGATCATGGAATATCCAACAATAAGCAAACTTACATCGAATAAGGACAAGACCGTTGTAATGAAGTTCTAGTTAAATTATAACCAATTTCATACTGAATCACTTTCTTCTGTTGAAACATCTGTTAAATATAAGTTTTTCGGCGTTGTGATTGACAAACATCTTACATGGACTTACACAAGTGTACAGTGATTAATTCACTTGCATTTGCAATATGGGACTGAAATTTCGGGAGGAGCCCCCAAAGTGTACATGGGCAGGAAATTCAGGCTTCGAAATAGATCAGTTATGATAATTCCCAATATAAGTAAATGTGAATTATGTAGACACTACTTTAAAAATTATAATTTACTGACTGTTCATTCACTGTATGTTCTTAAGATAATTATGTTTGTAAAAGAGAATGATTAACTGAATGTAATGGATAGAGACATCCACAATTGGATAGTGTTATGCATCAATTGACCAAGTATGATTTTTTTATTTTTTCAGATTTTTGCATCCAGTCGTGTGTTAAGGTGTAAACTATCCACAAAAAAATTGTTTGACATCAGTGTGGTCGATTTTTTGACAGGAAGTTAATCTGAACCAAGTACCGAACACTTCACCTCAACTATTAAATTTTGCATCAGTTGGCCAACTGCACAATCCTATGGTTTTATTTTGCATCCGATGGTTATACGGCAAATGAGCACTGCTTGGTCACATGATGCACTGATGTTTTGCCCGCTGTAAATGTATCAAAATAAGAAATTTCTGTTGTTTGCTGAGGCACGTCGTCTTCCTCGTCCTCATCATCGTCGTCCTCCTCCTCCTCCTCCTCCTCCTCCTCCTCCTCCTCCTCCTCCTCATCACCATTTCAGCCTTTTCCCACGTCATGTGGGCTCGGAGTTGCTTTGCTGCATCCTACTCTTCCATAAATGCCTACCCAGTGCTTCTCCTCTGAGCCATCCTTTCTCCCGTAGGTCCCCTGTTACCTTGTTTTTCCATCTCAGTTTCAGTCTCCCTCTTTTCCTTGATCCTTCGATTCCCAGGTCTTCTCCCTAAATAGTACTCCCCTCTTCTCTGCACATGTCCATACCATCTTAGCCTACTTTCTTGGATCTTCTTCCCTATGGGCCCCACTTTCACTGTTTCCTTGACGTACTCATTTTTATCTATCCTTTCGCATCACCCCACTTATCCACCTTAACATTCTCATTTCTGCCAGTTCCGTCTTTTTCTCTCGGGCTTTTGTAATTGGTCAAGTTTCTGCACTATACGGCATCACAGGCCTCACCACAGACTTGTAAAGCTTTCCTTTCATTCTGCAGCTAACCTTCTTATCATAGTACTCCACTCAGTTTCCTCCAGTTCATCCATCCACTATTTATCCTGTGCTGTATTTCAGCCTCCTGTCTACATTTTAAATTTCTAGAACCTTTGTGAAAGTCAAAGCCTTTATTATAATTTCATTTCTAAAAAAATTGTAAAGATTTTATTTAAGTTAAATGTATGCAATCATTTTGTAGGGTTGTAATAGGTATCAAGTACCGATATATTCAAATAAGGCATACAAATATTCAGAATCAATATTAGTAACTATGTTCATGTGTCAGTAAAATACATACATCTTCAAATTCACTATAATGTATTACTTGTTGTCATAATGTTTTAATTTATAGAAATTCTTTTTAATTGCATTAGAAACAATACAGTATTTTCTGACACTGTTAGCATAGCAGAAGTATGTTTTGCACATCATGATCCACTACTCCTTTTCACAGCTAGATAATTATTATGTGACTACAAATAAAAAGCCAAGCATAACATGGGTTAGAGGTCAGAGAGGGGAATGTATTAGGATATTCACAGACTGTCTTAGAAACACAGACTGTCCACTTGAAACTGTCACAGAATTCATGTCATTTACAATGTTGTTATCTTTTTCTGCACAACATATACAAACTGGCTTCTTATATACTTCATGGCACTCTCCTCAAATTTCTGAACTCATTTTGTGGGAAGCATCCCACAACTGTCTTCTGCTCTGATGTGTCGAACTCTTCAACAACCCCTGGTCACCATCATGACTTAAGCTGAGGGATGCTATATTCTTCTGAACACTATGACGTAGTTCTTTGCTGTTATGATGAGAGGATTTCTGCAAACATCTTTTTCTGCTTCAAGAGAATGTTCACAAAAAGAAGGTACATTTAAAATGATCATATGCGCTCCACCTGCCAGGCACCATTCTCGAATGTTCTTACTTCATAAATTACATTCGTCTCCTTACGTCCACCATATCTTATTGATCGAACAGTGCATATCAAAGCTTGGACATGGATGATGTTTGGGTCCCGATATAGGCGGTAGTCAGGCCCTGCAAAGCCTGGACCAGAATGCTGCCCTTCAAAGAGCCATGCATAACCATTACTCCGAGCACCAGTATTCTTGTTGGCATCTCCAACGTTTTCTTCATTTCTGTTGTCACCCTCCTTGGTGGCACCAGCATCTTCATTACTGTGGTCTTGAGTAGATTCAGCAGTGTTGTCCCCAACACCATCTTCATTTCTGTTGCCACCATAACCCATGTCACCATCAATGTCCTGATTTCCATTGCATGCAGTATTGTTGACTCCACAAGTGTCATCCCTACAGTCAACAACAGGACCAATGCTGGCTGCATTACTAGCAGCATCCTCAGCGACATTCCCAGTGCTGTCGTCGTAATGTTCATACTGTGCCTCTAATCCCAGATCTACCTCATGTGATACACTTCCTGTGTGGTTACTTAGATCTGAGACCACATCAACGTTACACTCAACTTCAACCATATTTTCATCCCTATCTGTCTCATCCCCTTCAGGACCAAATCCAGCAGCGTCAGATTCTGTCCCATTTTGTGAGTACTGTTTTTCAGACAACTCTGATTCACTGTCACTTTCTGAGGTTTCAACTTCTTCCTTTATTTCAATCTCTTCCATAGAGAGAGAGACAGAGTCAAAAGTATTCTGTTCACCATCTTGTTCTCGTTCTGCACTCCCACACATTAAATTACTCTTGGAGCTGGCACACCCTGTTCTATCATCCACTCCGTCATTTACATTATTCTGATCAGAAACTACAGTATCCACTTCATGTAGGTCCAGGATTTCTTTTGGGCCTCCAGTGGGTGAAGAACTAGTACTAGTAAATGTCCCAGCAGCTGACATCATGATTATGGGCTCAACTGATGACGACGTTGCACCATATTCTGGTGCTGACTTTGAGACACTGTCTTCTGTTATACATGTTATCGTGCTGGTACTCTCTTTTGTGTTTGCTTCCAGTTGGGCTGTTTCTCTGATACTTGCTTCAATATGTGCATTATCAGTGCTACCTACTGGTGATGGTGTGACGTTTGTCTCTTCAGTGAGAGAAGTGCTGTGTGATGTGCTTATGCAGGTCTCAGCAGTCGACAATACGTTTCTGGATTTCGTTGTTAATGTTGTGGCATCACACTGTGGTGCAGACTCAGATATACTACCTCCTTCTACACTGGCTTCTGTATTGGTCTTCTCTTTGATGCTTGCTTCTAGATGGAATCTTCCCATTAAATTCCCATTTGATTGCATGCCTGCTGCTGCTGGCTGTACTGCATCACCATTGGATAGTGAAATCACATTTAATTCTGCAGACAGTCTACTTTTTAATGCATTCATAATATGAATGCTACATAGTAAACATCCGATAGGTGAATGGCATGTGCAGCTGGACACCGAGTGAGAAACGCTAGCTACCATATGCTCAAAACTTTGGTCACTTAATGTATCACCAACTCTATTAGCACATTTCTGCAGATGTGCTGCCACATCCTGAAGTACATGCACAAACTCATCAACAGTTTTTCGAAAAGTGTCACCCAACTGTAACTGAGGAGGCGCTGATGCTGACCGTCGACGCAAGTATGGGTGCATTTCTAAATGCGTAAGTGCATGTGCAGGTTGTGAAGCTGCATTGTCTCTCATCTGCAAAGGTGCTGTGGCTACAGAACATGAAGTTGGTGTGAATGACCTCCTACTACCGTGGCTGTTAATAATCTCTCTGTTTCTGGATGACTGGCCATCTTTAAATACTTCACTCATCATCTTGAGAGTTGTGATAGTTTCAGAGCTTGTACTGCTGTGTTCTGTAGTTAGTGGTCTGCCTCCATACTGATAATCAGCATCTTTTACTTCGCTGTGAGAAGCACCCACAACAGCTTTTCTTTTTTGGGTACTACTGGCTGCTCTATTTACATCACTATTTCTGATGCTCTTCTCCATATGTTTGTTATGTTTTGCCTTCAAGCCATCACATGGAACTCTTATTTCATTTCCACTGTTGTTATCTTTTCCTACACAACATATACAAACTGACTTCTTATATATTTTACGGCGTTCTTGACGAAATTCTGAACTCATTTTGTGGGAAGCATCCCACAACTGTCTTCTGCTCTGATGGGTCGAACTCTCCAACAACCCCTGGTCATCATCATGACTCAAGCTGAGGGATGCTACATTCTTCTGATCACTATTATGTAGTTCTTTGCCATCATGATGAGTGGATTTCTGCAAGCATCTTTGTCTGCTTCTTGTTGTCGAGTTCTCTTGATTTTTTGTGCTGCAACCATTTGAACTCTTAGTAGTTATTTTGACATCTCTGATGCATTTCTTTTTATTGCGATTTGAAACTTTAGCCTGCATATGCTTCTCCATATCAAATGGCTCTAGCACCACTGACACTGTTTTATTTAGAACATTTGTAAGCTGGTCCTGCTTACTGGAATGTTCCAATTCTTCGTGGTAGTTAGTCGCTGCCTTCTTACTGCTACAAGTAACATCAGAATGCCTTCTTTTCCTGCTGTTTTTGGTCAATTCTATAAAACTTCTATTAGAATTTGTATTATCATGCTGTGCACTTTGACTGGTGTCTGATGCACATCCTCTTGATTCATTCGTCCTCTTGAGTGAACAGCTTTCCCCTCTGCCTCTGCTACTAGATCTGGTTTTCATGCTGGCTATTCACTCTCAGGCAGACTCTGTAAAGACAAATTAAATATCAGATTACCATGTGAGCCAGAAGCACTATTAACAAACAAATCTTAAAACAACTGCAACAGATTTCAGTTTAAAAAGAAAAAAAATAATAATAAACCCTCGTGGAATATGCACAAAATGCCAGGAATTTTTACAATCAAAAAGATGTCATATTCATCACAACCAACCAAGTTTAACAGAACCATGAAATTGTCAAACTAATAAATAGTGATTCAGAAAAACTCTGCAAACCCCCCCCCCCCCCCCCCCCGTGCCTTTTCACTTTTCAGTGTACTTGTAATACTCCTGTACTCAGATCAGTAAAAACATGGAGTGATACTTCACATATGTACTTACACAGGGTGTCCCAAGAGAAATGGTCAATAGTCAGGGAAACGAAAGGAACAATTGTCTGAAGCAAAAAGTTGCATATGTATATATGCCCTATTCCAAATGGTTTCATAGATAGCACACATTTAATGTGTACTGTTATTTATTTTGTATATTATTCAATACATTGTTAAGGTTAAACATGCACATGCACAACAGTTAGTAATAAAAACAATATTTGATTTAAAAGTATCAACTGAAAAATAACATTTTTAACACATTCACCTCTAAGCATTACCACACATGTCTGTTTACAGCTGTTGTACAATTCACAAAAAATACTTGGATACTCCACCAACTTCAATGAATTTGCGCATTTTTAGGAAAATAGATTATTTTGTTTGTCTGAGTGCCTCTACACGTTTTGCAATGAGAGCATCAATGTCCATGATTAAGACCAAGCAGTTCATCTTCCATATTCATCATTTGTTTGTTCTCCTCCAACTTCATCTAAGCCCGTAAACAAAAATCTAATGCTGCAACGTCTGGTGACCTTGGTGGCCAGTTAATTCTTCTACCTCTACCAGTTCCGTGATTCAGGTAAGTGTGGTTGGGATGTTCCCTAACATGTCAGGTAAAATGTGGAGGGGCCCCATCATGCTGGAAGTACACTGCAGTCCATGTGGCTTAAGGAACAAAGGAATCAAATTTCCAAAAAATGCAAGTAATTCTGTCCCATAATTCACTCTTCTAAAATGACTGGACCTATCAACAGGTTACCAGCCATGCCACATCAAGCACTGATCAAAAAATAAAGTTGGATATTGGTTTCCACAGTAGCATATAGATTTTCCTGTGAACATCGATGATTATTATGCATGTTGTTGATTCCATAGCACATAAATGTGGCTTCACCAGTGAACAGTATTAATGGTCAGTTGATATTTAACCAGTAACTAAATTCAAGTAGTGTGGCACTGAACGAATGTGAAGAATGTGGACATAAGTTTCCCACATCTAATTTCACCAAATGTGTGTTTGTGGGTCACAGATACGTGCAAAAAGCTGCCATGTGCTGGCAGTAGGACTACACTGAACCATTTCAACAATGTGTTGCCGTTCCTGCACAGGTCAGAAGAATTCACATGGTCAGAAGAATAATTATTGGAAGAATACCTGTTTCACAATATGCTGAAAACTCTCTACAATCAGTAACGTGACTGGTTAAAAAGTGCTGCCTGTAGTCTTCAACAGTAGCAGGAGCACTACCAATGCAAATGTCATAAATGTACACCGTATCTGCATATTATTCTTGTAGCCAAGTCAGTGAAGCAAAATTTGGCAAAAAAATTGTGCTGTCACCATTTTTTGTACAGTAGTAGGAGGAAGTGACATGAACAACGTCCCAAAAATTGTGACCAGTGTGGTGTGAGTGTGGGGATGAAGGGGCGTTTAAAGGTCACGTTTTCATGGTTCTCTTGAATATCTCAAAAATTGCAATTTCTAGCAAAAATGTTTCCCAGTATGAATTTAAACTACATTAAATTTCCTACATGAAAGGTCTTCATTTTTTCTCTAGGACTGATAATTACCACATTACAGGGGATGGAAAAATAGCAATTATTAAAAACAGTGTCTTAACTACATACAATTGTATTAAGGGATAATCTGAGATACGAGGGTGTGATGAGTTGAAGGGCTGTGCAGAGAGGGAGGGGGGAGGGGAGAGAGGGAGTATGGGGGCTGGAGGGTGAATGCATGATGGATGAGGCAGGTCACCAGATCGTGGTCATGCACTTCCCTCCTTTCTAGGTCTGCCAACTGAACAGCGAGTGGACGAGTCCCAACTCTCTATCCCACTATGTCACTACATGGAATACAGATATGACTCTCTAATAATAGTAACACAAGAAATATATATGGGCAAACTGTATGTAAATCTCTGCATACTGTTCTACACTGCTACAGGGAAATTTATTCTTATTCACCCTCTATGACACTGTAGCATTCTGCAGGCAAAGGCAACAACTCCATGGCTTGCTTTTCAGTTTACAGACAGACTATACCTCCCCCAGCATTTCCACTATGTGATCAAAAGTATCCTGACACCTGGCTGAAAATGACTTACAAGTTCATGGCACCCTTCATCAGTAATGCTGGAATTCAATATGGTGTTGACCCATCCTTAGTCTTGATGACAGCTTCCACTTCTGCAGGCATGTGTTCTATCAGGTGCTAGAAGGTTTCTTGGGGAATGGCAGCCCATTCTTCACAGAGTGCTGCACTAGGGAGAGGTATCGATGTCAGTTGGTGAGGCCCGGCACGAAGTCAGCATTCCAAAACATTGCAAAGGTGTTTTATAGGATTCAGGTCAAGACTCTGTGCAGGCTAGTCCATTACAGGGATGTTATTCTCATGTAACCACTTTGCCACAGGCCGTGCATTATGATCAGGTGCTCAATCCTGTTGAAACATGCAATCGCCTTAACAGAATTGCAAGAAGGTGCTTAAAACATCATTGGAGGCATGTGCTGTGATAGTGCCATGCAAAACAACAATGGGTGCAAGCCACCCTCCATGAAAAACATGACCACACCATAACACCACTGCCTCCGAATTTTATTGTTGGCACTACACACGCTGGCAGATTACGTTCGCTGGGCATTCACCATACCCACACCCTGCCATCGGATCGCTATAGTGTGTACCATGATTTGTCACTCCACACAATGTTTTTCCACTGTTCAATCATCCAATGTTTATGCTCCTTACACCAAGCGAGGCATTGTTTGGCATTTACTGCCATGATGTGTGGCTTATGAGCAGTCATTCGATCATGAAATCCAAGTTTTCTTACCTCCTGCCTAACTGTCACAGTACTTCCAGTGGATCCTCGTGCAGTTTGTGTGATGGTCTGAATATATGTCTGCCTATTACACATTACAACACTCTTCAACTGTCAGCGGTCTCTGTCAGTCAACAGACAAGATCGGCCTGTACGCTTTTGTGCTGTACATGTCTCTTCGTATTTCCACTTCGCTATCACATCAGAAACAGTGGACCTAGGGATGTTTAGGAGTGTGGAAATCTCTCGTACAGGCATATGCCAAGTGACACCCAATCAACTGACCACGTTTGAAGTCCGTGAGATCCGCGGAGTGTCCCATTCTGCTCTCTCACAATGTCTAATGACTACTGAGGTCACTGATATGGAGTACCTGGCAGCACAATGCACCTAATATGAAAAATATATGTTTTTGGGTTGTCCGGGTACTTTCAATCATGTAGTGCATATGAGCAGGCAAAATAACTTCACTGGGCCCATGTTTATATAGTTATTTTCAGTTTTATTACACGAGTATTTATTTGCAATTGTTAAGTGAGCTATTATGTCAAAAAGGTCCACAGCTAGAGCTATCAACTGTGTACACATCAAAGAACCTATCCTAGCTGTAGCATGCTGGCAATATGTGTTTGACAATGTTGATATTGTTTCTGCTATCAATGATGAAGACTTTTCAGAGCATGAGGAGTATCAAATGCACCCCCTCAGCCTCAGCTCTTCCAGCATCTGATGAGGCCCAGAGGCTCAAACTGCCTCCTTCTGCAACAGAAGTATGTCACCTGAATGTTATGGAACTTCAGAGATTTCAACACAAGTCAAGCAATGCATTATTGCACATTACTGTCCTAAATTCGAATGTAAGTCCTTTTCCATCAGAGATATGGACACCCACCCTGCAAGATATGGTAAGTGGCTCCAGTCACTGCAGCCCACTCTATTACAAGTGCTAGCTATACCAGTAACACAAAGTTGAGGGAAGTGCAGTAACTTTCTGGTCAATCATTAATTCACCAGCAAGTGACTACAACATAGTTACACAACTTTAGAATATGTTGCCAACAACAAGCAGTAGCAAGATACCACATTTACCAATCCAGTCTGTTTCCCACTAGCACCACATATGCCAATGACAACATCATACTTACAAATGAAGCATTTCTCAGCCACTGTTTATAGGAATCCATTTTACATAAAAGCTCACTTAACAACTGCAATGAAGTACTCACTGAATGAACTGAAAATACCTCCACTATATAAACACAACATCAGTGAAGTTATTTTGTCTACTTACATCAGGGAACCACAGATGAAACACTGGGGAGGTACAGTCAGACTGTAAACTGAAAAGCAAGCAGTGCTGGTGGTGAAGGAAGTCACTTTTCTCAGAAGAATCCAGCTTCTCGTAGCCATATTACACAACTTCATACAAACTCAGTAAGGTGTGATAATGGCATCTTTGTTGCTGTAAAGGCTTTCTTGACTAACATCAGCTCACCATGTCTAATCTAAAGGCTAATTAACACTCATGAATGATACAGAGTGCATTTAAAGAAAACCTGATTTGCATCCCCATAGTGTCACTACTAGCGCCACTCTTATGCGACTGGCACAAAATTGCAAACAGACATCACCGATCAAAAGTAGAAACATGCCTAACAACTTTTGTTTATTTCACACAACCCCTTGCTGGTGTTGCATTTTTTTCTGTCAGTGTATTTATTATATGCTGATTTTAACATTAACCTGAAACTGAAAAAAAAAAAATAAAAATAAAAACATGTACCTTAAAATGAAGAAAAAGGAATAACCTGATAACTGAAAATAGAGAAATAAGAAAACTTTTAAGCAGTTTTATCTGAAAACAACTTTATTCAGACCATACTAGAAAAACAGAGGTGTCATCTTCCCTGTTTCACATATACTGAAAATTGTGTTACTAAAAGCTATACATGTGAACTTAGGTCTTTCAGATCATGACACACTACTGACACTAATAAATTCTTCTATATTGCAAGTAGTAAAAAAAAAAAAAAAGTGGGAATATGAAAGGCACTTCAACAAAGAAAAGATGAATATTCTTGTACAAATGTTAGCAAAGGAAACATGGGGAAATATAGTTTCAAAACCAACAACCAATAATTCATTCTATGCATTTTTCTCATACTTTTTGTGTCACAGTTGTGATGCATTTTCCACAAAAGGAAGAAAAACCCTTACAAAAATCAATGTTGAACAAAGGAAAAATATGAAGTGGATATCATTTACTATCACAGTATCTAGTGAAACTAAACATCTCAATCACCTCAAAAAAGACAACTTCACAGAATATGATAAGACATACAAGAAAATTCATGGGAAAGTGATTAAAGAAAAGACAATGCACAGTGATGGAGTAGTTCATGACCTGGACCTCACAATACAAAATAAACAAATTCAGAGCGTAACTGTAACCTAATTTTTAAGTGTGCATGCTGACAAAAATTTAGACTGTTCATGGCATTGCACCAATGCAGTCATCCTGTAAGCTTCCATTCTAAGAACAGAAACATGGGTGTTTATAGTGATATATGTGGTGCAACAGTGATAAAATGTTTTCAAATTTTCACAGAATCTCAACTGTAGATTCATCCCTTCTGTATCCAGTGGCTCAGTACAAAAAAATTGTTATGTTTTTGTGATAACAAACAGTGCATCCCTATATCCCAGATGTTACAAACCAAGGTTTAGGTACTGAACAGTTAGTTACTGCAACACAATTAAACAATATATAGTGCTTACAAGATGCACTGAAAAGATTAAAAACAAATACAAACAATAATAACAGAAGTATGTGTGCCAAACAGCAAAATGAAAATACACACACAGGCAATATATCGGTAACAGTTGTGACAAAAAATAATTACAATGTATTAGTTGCAGAAGAAGCTGACAGCCAACAAATAAATTCTGTAAATTATAATCTAACTTCAGCTGCACTATAAACACCTCTGTGCAGAAAGTCAAGAGAATGTATTCAAGCAATAAACAAAGGAATATAAAAAATGAGTTGTGATGCTCGGTGACATCCACACCATGAGAAATCTGAAAAAATAAATGAGTATAATACATCACATATGGCTATAGGAATGATGAAATTGAGTGCACCTTTGACTGAAATAACAAAAAACACCAAACTCACTCAGAGAATTATCTAAGAATGATACTTTCATAATCATGGGTGCAAGTAATGATGAATACTGAAAGGAGGGTAGGCATACTACACAGCGCTTTTCTACACTACTTGATCTTAAAGTGCCCAACATCACTAGTACTAGCATGCCTCACAGATAGGACCTGCAGGATGACTCGGTCATAAATTTGGAGCTTTTTTTTAAAAAAAAAAAAAAAAAAAAAAAAGAAAGAGCAAGGTCTATCCTAATGTAAAATTCTTTGAACTTTCCATTTCAATAGAATTGTTTATGAAACACAGACATCACAACAACACTGGGAAGTCATACATTGGCAAAATACTAACAAAATTAATACACATAGATGACCTCATTGAAATAAAAACAACCAGTTTCGACAAAAGCCACATTGCGATCGGGCTGAGCAAACCTGAAACACCAAACTCAGAAATTGTTTGTGTTGAAAGTTGTGCAACTACCAAAAACACAGAAATATAACAGAAGAGACATTTTTAGGTGACAAAACAAAAATGATAGATACAGATACAGATACAGATACAGAAAAAAAAAGATCCACAGTGAGGAAAAAAATTAACCAGAAACATCTGAAGGAAGCTTCTTTTATATGCTTAGGTGAACACTGATAAAGGTCTGTATTGTTGCCAGTTTACACAATCCTCCTCATTCTGTACAATATCCTTTGAGCATGGTGAGATACGCATTTTTGTTAGAAGTAACACGAGACACTGCTGTTTAAAATCATGGGAAAGGAAAACAAAACTTCAAAATTTATACTAAATTTATACTTCACTAAAAACAATTACAATTTGCCTGTACAGAAGCCCAAATGTGATCTTAGCTTATATTCTTATAGAAACTAAGACAGTGCATTCAATAAGCTTAAAGATAATAAGAAAAATCTAATGGTGTGTGATGATTAATTGAACTTCCAGGAAAACTCAAACAAAAAAATTATAAATGCAGAAAATAATTCCAGGCTAGAACAATAAATACAGGGTTTTGTGCCCATAATGGACGGTGTAATGTTTTCTATACCACAAACCACAATGCAAACAGAATTAATGACAGAAGAATGAATGCTAAGTGAAAAAATATAGATACCTTCAGACAACTGTTAGGTGAGGAAACATGGAATGCAGTATATCAGCATGGCAGAACATGTCAAAAGTCTGACAAATCTGTGGAAATATGTAGTAACTACTATAAAACTGCATTCCCACTGAATGAACACAGGCTATGGTCTAATAATAAAAACAGGTCTAGCTGCAATTAATCTTTCACAGAAAAAAAGAAAATCTATATTGTATTAAGGACACTGTGGGTGTGTGATGAATTTCATGCTTACTGCAGAAAATACAAGTAATATTTTAATAGTTGTTACAGAAGCAAAAATGAAGGAAAATGACCTTTACATGCCACAAGACAAAAGCTACATCAGAAGTTGTGAAACAGTAGACAGGTAATGTCACTAACAGAAATGCCAATATCAAGCTATGTCAAGATGATGAGAAAATAACTGACACAAGGAATATAGCAAAAATCGTCAACAACTATTAATAAACATATGTAGGCAACTAATCAGTAAGATTAACCCAAGTAACCAAAATGCAACAGCAACATCAGTCAAGATCAACAACACTGCTACCTCATTACATCTGTACCAAATGAATAAAGAAGAAATTTTTACTGTAATAAAAACTTTAAAAACGAAATTAATAATCATTTAGAGTTGATAGTATACCTGATAAAATAATAAAGAGATGTAGTGGAATCACTGTAAAACCATTGACACATTTATGCAATAGTTTACTGACATCAAGGTCTTCTCTTCCTATCAAAAAAATGCAAAACTGAAACTAATATTTAAAAAAAGGAAAAAACAGAGGAAGTTGTCAATTACAGGGCAATTGCCCTATTGTCCTGCTTCTCAAAATTTTTTGAGTAGGTCTTCCACAACAGACTGACATGCTTTATGCAAAAATATCAAATTCTGTTCATAGCGCAACACAGGTTTAAAATGAACAGCCGACCGGCACTGCTACCTATGAATTTCTGAGTGAAATTTACCAGAAAGTGGACAATGGTGAATATAATATTGGAGGATTCCTTGACTTGTTGAAGGCATTCAGTATAATAGATAATGATGCACTACTACAGAAATTAAATAAACTAGGCTTAAGAGGCACACCTACTGTTGGGTCATGTCATACCTTTACAGACACAAACAAATAGTGAAAATACAACACACTGCATGCAACACAATTACAGACCAACACTCAGCTTACCAAGAGATTAAATATGTTGTTCCCGAGCACCAGTCAGACGTTCCTCCTAAATGTAAATGACCTAAAAACAAACATAAATTTCAAAATATTTATCAGTTTGCTGATAACACAAGCTTTGGTTAACTTTTCAGATAATCACTTTGACATTTCCACATAATAAAGCTGTCCTCAACCCAAAGGTTATTTGGAACACTGCAGTGCATTACTGGATATGGTCCCAATGGAAGTGGTATCCCCTTGCTTCCTCTGACACTGAGCTGACGTATGCAGACAACTACACGACAACCCACAGTTTACTGTGGACTCCAAGCCATGGTGAATCTCAACATTTTTCAAACTAACGAATCATTGCCAGATGTGAAAGAAATAATAAGTGATAGGAAAAGGACCAACTGCAGATTAAAACCTGGACCTTTTGATATTTAATCTGACATCTAGCCACTGAGCCACACACCGCTTCCACACCTCGGAATAAGGAAAATATTGGAATGAGAGTGATAAGTAGTTTCTCACATAACTGTACTTTGCCACAGAAGGAAGGGAAACACACTTGAAACTTTAAGGTGAATTTCATACTATTTATCATGCAGAATAGTATTAGAGGTGGTGGGAGAGGAACTATACAACAGTTTCTCTCCTGTAAAATCAATCAAATATGCCCCACAAAGGAAAGCAACAGGGTGAGTCAGCAGAGTTGTTCAACATTATCTTCATGTTCATCTCTGAACAACACTAACAGAGCACTAAGGATCTATCATCTTGAGAGTGAGCTTTCTTCACACATGATATACAAGTATTTAACCACTTGTAATGTCCAATTAGTCCTAGAAAATGGGAACAGGAGTAAAGTAATACAACGAAACTGTGTTCAACACCTTCACATAGCCTGCTTTCTGATGTGAAAAGGAGACAGTCTACCATAGAGGATTCTTTTGCGGTCATCATCAATGAAACGAAGTGCAGGAAAATTGCATTACGCAGTTCAGTACTCATATAGGAAGACATGTATAGAAGTTAGTACCAAATATTCAGCTGTTTTTGATAAATAACTTAAAATATTCTGTTCGCATGTGTGTAGTACTTGTTCATTTATCTTCAGTCAGCTGTGCAACTATTAGCAGCAGTATCAGTACTCCAACAGTAATTCACGCATCGCCCTAGCCAGTGTTGACTGATACCACCATGCAGCAGCACTGCTAGTTAGTTGATTGCGTGTTTCATTGATCAGTCGCATGGTACGGTAGCTGTTATGATGTGGAACATGTCAAGTGCACAAGAAATGCACATATGAAACAAGATTTTTTTAATATATAGATATTACAATACATAGATTAATATTTCTATTATTTACCCCATTCCCTTAAATGGCACAAAATGCATATACTATATTTATAGATTTATTTATTCCTATTCAAGAATTCATCTATGGTATAGAAGGAGTTGTCAAAGAGATATTATTTCAATTAATTTCTGAAGCTGTTACTGCTGTCTGTCGGACATTTTATTTCATCTGGTTATTTGTCAAAAATTTTTACAGCAGCATATTTTACCCCTTTCTGTGCCAAAGATAAGTTGAATAAAGGATAGTGAACATCTTTCTTTTTTCTGGTATTATGATCATGAATGTCACTGTTTTCAAACTGGTCCATGTTGCTGAGAACAAATTTCATTAGTGAGTAAATGTACTGTGAAGCTGTTATAAGAATTCACAATCTTTTTAAAAGATGCCTACAAGATGTGCAACTATGAACCCCACACATTATTCTAACCACTTTCTTTTGAGCAGTGAATAATTTTGTCTAAATGTTGAGTTACACCAAAATATTATTCGGTATGACATCAGAGATGAAAGTATGCAAAGTGTGTTAGCTTACGAATTTCTATATCCTCAGAAATTGGCAATTATTCTGATTACAAAAGTTGCTGAACCTTGCTTTAGAGGAACCAAAATATAAATTTTCCAATTAAGTTTCTCATCTATACATACTCCCAAAAACTTAGAATGCTCTACCCTGTCTACTGACTTCTGTTGATGTGTTGTATTTAGTTCAGCTTCCTGTTTCAGATAGGAAGGGAGGTCATTCACATATCAAGAACAGAAGGAGACCCATGATTGAACCCTGTGGAACACCTAATGTAATTTCACCCCAGTTAGATGAACTGGCAAACTTATTTAAATCACTTGACCCATATAAGGAAACTTTTTGCTTCCTGTTCTGTAGATATGACTTGAACCACTCATATGCTACTCCATTTATACCATAGAATTGTAATTTCTGTAACATAATGTCATGGTTCACACAGTCAAATGCTCTGGACAAGTCACAGAAAATTCCTGTTGTTGACAATTCACTATTTAAAGACTTTATTATGTGGACAGTGAAATTGTACATTGCTGTCTCAGTGGAACAGCATTTTTGAAATCCAAACTGTGATTTACGAAGTATCCCATTACTGTTGAGACGGCTAACCACTCTTGACTACATTACTTTATCAAAGATTTTTGAAAATGGTGTAAGCAAGGATACTGGCCGATAATTATTGACATCTGTGGTGTCTCCCTTTTTGTAGAGAGGCCTGACAATGGCGTATTTTAACCTGTCTGGTAAAATACCTTGAGTTAGTGATGCATTACATATATGATATCAGCTTTAATTGTTTTACATTGTTTTTGTATCTTATTAGAGATGTCATCTACTATAACAGAACATTTATTTTTCAAAGATTTAATAATTTTACTTATTTCACAAGGGGACTTTAGGTGAAAATCTGCCAAAATTTTTTCAGAACAGACCCTTCCATGTATTACCTGGCGTTTTCTTTTGAACTGTTCTCACCCACCAATTTTTTCTCCTACACTTAAGAAATGGTTGTTAAATACATTAGCTACTTGTGTACTGTTGGTTAGGATGGTCTCATTCTCTTTAATAGTACATCTACATCTACATTTGTACTCCGCAAGCCACACAACAGTGTGTGGTGGAGGGCACTTTACATGCCATTGTCATTGCCTCCCTTTCCTGTTCCAGTCGCATATGGTTCGTGGGAAGAACGACTGCTGGAAGCCTGCACTGGAATCTATCTAATTTTACATTCGTGATCTCCTCAGGAGGTATAAGTAGGGGGAAGCAATATATTCGATACCTCATCCAGAAATGCACCCTCTCGAAACCTGGACAGCAAGCTACACCGCGATGCAGAGCGCCTCTCTTGTCTGCACTTGAGTTTGCTAAACATCTCCGTAACACTATCACACTTACCATATAACCCTGTGACAAAACACGCCACTCTTCTTTGGATCTTCTCTATCTCCTCTGTCAACCCAACCTGGTACGGATCCCACACTGATGAGCAATACTCAAGTATAGGTCGAACGAGTGTTTTGTAAGCCACCTCCTTTGTTCATGGACTACATTTTCTAAGGACTCTCCCAATGAATCTAAACCTGGCACCCGCCTTACAAACAATTAATTTTATATGATCATTCCACTTCAAATTGTTCCGTACGCATACTCCTAGATATTTTACAGAAGTAACTGCTACCATTGTTTGTTCTGCTATCATATAATCATACAATAAATGACCCTTCTTTCTACATATTCACAATTCATTACATTTGTCTATGTTAAGGTTCAGTTGCCACTCCCTGCACCATGTGCCTATCCACTGCAGATCTTCCTGCATTTCGCTGCAATTTTCTAATACTGCAACTTCTCTGTACACTGCAGCATCACCCGTGAAAAGCCGCATGGAACTTCCGACACTATCTATTCGGTCATTTATATATATATATTGTGAAAAGCAATGGCCCCACAACACACCCCTGTGGCACGCCAGAGGTTACTTTAACGTCTGTAGATGTCTCTCCATTGAGAACAACATGCTGTGTTCTGTTTGCTAAAAACTCTTCAATCCAGCCACACAGCTGGTCTGATATTCCGTAGGCTCTTACTTTGTTTATCAGGCAATAGCGTGGAACTGTATTTAACACCTTCCGGAAGTGAAGTAATACATCCCACCCCAGTGATTACTTTTCCTGTCTCTCTTCTAACAACATTCCATATTAATTTGATTTTATTGCTGGAGTTGTTAATTTCTTCTCTAACATACATATTTCTTGATTTCCTTACAACTTTTCTCAGTATGTCACAATAATTTTATAGTGTAAAACTACTTCTGGATCTTTACTAGTTCTTGCTGTCTCATACAGTTTTCTTTTTCTTTCTGAAGACACTAATGCCTGTAGTAATCCAAGGTTTCTTTGAAAAGCGTGTGGTGTTACATTTAGTAATTTTCTTTGGGGAAAAAATGTTCAAAAAGGAATATAAATTGATCAAGAAATATGTTGCATTCATCATTAACATTTGGCTCATTATATACATCTCCCCAATTAACATTTCTTAAGCTCTCTCTGAAGTGCTCTATAGATACCGGGTTGAGCGACCTCACACTTAATGGTTTCCGAACTGTAAACCTTGTTAGGTTTTGTAAATTAATCAGTTGTGAATCATGGTCTGACAATCCATTTACCACAGGAAAAGCATGTGTTTGTTTTACATCCTCTTTCTGTACAAATACATTATCTATTAGTGTGCTACTGTCTTGGGCTATATGTGTAGGGGAACTGAACGCTGATTCTAAGTTATAGTTATATATACACTTCTAGTTCACGTTTCCTATCAGAATTACTTCAGGGTGTATACGCGGACAAGAAAAAAAATTACACTTTCTCCCAGGTGAAAATACACTTTTTCCCTGTCAAGTGACAGTATACTTTTCCTCAGAACTGTAAAAATTATCAATATTTTGAATGGTTATAGAAAAAAAAAACACGTTTTGGAAAGATCTTTGATGTGCAGCAACATGTACGCTGCATATTACGAAAGTGTAAATTTAAATTCCACCAAACGCCGCATGTTACTTTCCGAAGCATTGAAATCAAGATTGCAATGCGCTTTTGTAGCCAGTCCTAGCTCGTCACGGGATCTCACCAGCCGATGACAGCGGATCTTCTAGCATAGGATACGTGATATAGTCAGCCAATATCAAAATCAGTGTTAAGTAGCGCGTACACACAAATAGGAAAAGTTAATGGTTTAAATTAACGTACACAGCGTTACTACAAGAAAAGCAAAGCTTTCACATACAATATTGGTCTCTGAGGTTAGTAAGCTGCAAGAGCAGCTAAGCTTTCACATATAATGTTGATTTTTTTTGCGCGTGTTACACTTTAAGGTACAACACACAAATGCGTCAGTAAAATTTTTAATAAAGACATAAATGTATGATCTTCTGAGCTCGAAATTTTTCTAAATGTATGTCCTCAAAGACTTGATTTTTAAATGAGAGTCAAACGCTCCGCGATTTAAAAAATTCATCGTACATTCTCGCACATAATTCATCTTGCATAAACGGACATTTACTTTGAAAGTAACGCTTTTCAAACAACCATTCGAAATATTATCACGTGACCTGTTAGAAATAGGTTCGTTTCAGTAGTTGCCAGAGAGTGCCAGAAACAGGCGTCACCGCGCTTGCGCATCTACGATTATGCACGAAGCCCGTATGCTCGTAAGTGTAAAACATTAAAAGATCTTACACTGTGTCATAAAAGAAACAAAACATCATCAGGATACTCCAAGAACATCGGAATTTCGTGAACCATACTACAATGCGTAATTCGGCTTAAAGTGCACATTCGTATGTCCAGATTTGGGCGTAAATTATCTTGAGTACCGGTACTGTATTATCTCATGTTTGGTTCTTTATTATGGCATAATGCCATACGTGCTAGAAGATGAAAACATGCACTTTTGAAATGCAGCGAACAGTTGAAACTAGCCCATAGTATGGATTTAAGCACTTCGTTTCAAATAAATTGCCTGCCCCAGCGGAAAAGATTAATAAAAGCCAAATTTCTTTAGCAAACCGACAAAAATAACTTCATTGTTCTGCAAGGCGATTAATGCCCGACTGTCAGAAAGGTGGAGATAAAACCTGAAACTAATAACACATTTTAGCCTTCCGTAATTACGAGAACATATTTTAATTCATTTGATAGCTCACGGCCATAGATATCCGTTTTGTTTTCGTTTAATGTGAGAGCAATAAATGAAGAGGAAACAGCAAAATCACTAAACGTAAACACGGGTCACGTGGAGACTCCCCACTAGAACTCAGACCGCTCTGTGAATCAGCCCCGGATCTCCGATATTTCCGAACCGGGGCAATATTAGATAGTAGCGCCCAGCCACACGTCTGTAGCGAAGAAGCGGGGACTGGTTCTTCTCATACGTGACTAAACTGCACACGCACAAGGGCCGGTCCACAACTGCTCAAACAAATCCAAAGTAAACACTTGTGACGTCACGCTCATCGGAGGCAATTTGTTGTTAGGAAGAATTGCATAGTCTTCCCAAAGCCTTTGACACACTTTGCAGTTGGCAAACGCTTGTATGAGCACTGTGTTTTATATGGCGTATTTCTTTTGCGACTTAAGCTTTATTTTCGGTTTTTTTTCTCACGTTCATGTTTTGTTGCTGCAATATAATACTGCAGAAGCGGGATACAGTAATATCCTTTGTTAGAGTATTGGTTCTTACCCGTCAAAATCACAAAAATTTAACTGAAAACAAAAGCCAAAACAATGAAAAATTCCCGGGTTTATCCTTATTCTCTCCCGGATGAAAAAATTCCCGGGTTTTTCCCGGATCTCCCAGTAGTCCCGGGTCGTATACACCCTGTTACTTAGAAAGTTTACACTGAAATCACCAGAGATTAATAATTTCTTTTTGTCTGACAGACAGCATAATAGGGAGTCACACTTTTTTTATGAGCAGCTCCCAGTCTCCTAATGGGGACCTATACACTGTTGCTAATATCAGTACTACATTATCTAGCAGAAGTTCACATGCACAAACCTCAAAGTGCCGATCAACACAAAATTTGCTTACTTATACAGTTTTGCATTTATACCCTTGTTTTATGAAAATGGCAACTCCTCCTTTATCCATCCTAGATCTATAAGTGTAAGATGCCAAATTATACCCACTTATATTGACACTATCCATGCCCACAGTTACATGGTGTTCAGACAGACAAGAGTATATCAATATCACTCTTATTTTTGAGGTCATCTAAACACACTAATAGCTCATCTACTTTATGTTTTAAATGGTTCAAATGGCTCTGAGCACTATGGGACTTAACTTCTGAGTTCATCAGTCCCCTAGATCTTAGAACTACTTAAACCTAACTAATCTAAGGACATCACACACATCCATGCCCAAGGCAGGATTCGAACCAGCGGTCGAGTGGTTCCAGACTGTAGTGCCTAGAACCGCTCGGCCACTCTGGCCGGCTTTATGTTTTATTGCCCTGATATTTTGATGAAATAAGTTGATACTGCCCTTAGCTTTACCCCTATTTACTGTACATGAAGTTTCTTTTATTCTATTTATCTTGATTGTCATCTGTCTGGACTTTGGCTTTAACCTAAAAAACCTGTCTGCCTGGACCCATTAACCACAGGTATCACTCCTTGTGTGACTGTGGACCCCCTTACAGTTTCTGGTAATACAGAAGCTAACATATTTTCCCCATCCTATTCAGGTGCAGGCCATGTGTAGTGTATCCCCATTGCCGGAGTACTGGTTATTCATCATTTTTTAATGTTTCTGTCAATACAAATTGATAAGTACTGCGCTACACTAATTTGGGACCACTCTATTGAACATGCATGTAAAATTTCACTTTAAACATAATTTTGTTTGTAACAGGGAAACAAACCAATGCTTTCATTGATGCAGGGAGTTGTATGAAAGATGTGATGAGCAGTATTTGCTTTGGCTGACTCCAGCTACACACTGCAAAAACAAAATTGCAAATGTCTGCTGAAACACAGCAGAAAATTTACATGACGACTCTTAGGAGGGACACCATGGATGAGTTGTCTGGGTGTAACAGTAACTTCATTTATAGGCATCTGCACGGGTATCTAATGTGCATATAGCGCAGTAGGAGCTTCAAATTTAACATCACTTCAGAAACCTGCATGTCCCTGGCTAGGTATCCTACTGTGGAAAGGAGCCTAATCTACATTTCATTCCTAGCACACCTCTACATTGTTGAAATGTGAAAGCTAGGTCAGATAGACCACCAAGCTCAACATGGATCAAAACCGGGTCAAATCTTGTACAGTGGTTCCTGGGATTAGTCTGATCATATAGACAGAAAGTGTGGCTCAAAATGGTCATATAGGAAAAATTGTAAAACTATTGTCAGATAATTGTTGCTTCTTTGATCACTAACTCTAAAAGGATGAACCAGATACATTAAAATAATCTACTCAGTAATTTGGACAGGAATCTACACAACATGCAAGACCTTAAACCCTTTTCCACACTCATCTCATTGTATTTAAGTGGACAAATCATTATCAAGACAAACTGCTGCCCTTTTTTCAGAATATAAAGTGCAATCAAGGAAAATGTGGCATAGCACCACTGGTACACAACAAGCAATGCACCCTGGTGGGTCCTCCTGGAGTTGCCTTTGTGTCAGAGTACAGCGCCCTATTCTCAGTCATGTTAAGGCCACTAATTTCTACCTGTGTGACTGCAACGATGTTCATCATGGCAAAATTGTTGGCTTTATCAGGCTTAATTTGTACTTTTTACTGCCAACCACTCAGTCTCCTTTTGACACCTAACTCTTCTACTCAATGGGTAACAGCAGCCAAGGGGACAGCATGGGATAGTACATTGATTACTTGCCATCACCCCTTGCTGCCATGTAAGCTTGCTCATTTCCATGGATTCCTGCACGGCCTGACACCCAGACGAATAATACTTCATTCCCTTGCTACTGTACTAAGTGAAAGGTGTCTTGTATGTGTTAACTCCTTTGTTTACTGGGTACATTTGCTGAATGATCTATATATCACCCAAGGCATCACAGCAAATGAGTAAATTATTCCAACAAATGCACATCATCTGCTCCTTTAGGATTGTACAGATTCCTTTGTCAAAGACAGTAATTTCATCTGGAAGTCAACTCATAAAGACACTGCCAGGGTAAACTACTGAGCAGCTGACAGTACATTCCTGTTTAGACCTATGAATGTAAACAAATCATATAAAAATTAGTAAATGGCTTGTTTAAAATAAAATCTGATGTATAAGATTTCTTGTACTATACTTTCTCTGACCCAGGGTCCCAGACTTAACCTGCACTGGTAAGAGCAAAAACAGACAACATGCAACAGGTCAGTCTGACTGGAATTTGAACATATGCATCCTGACCATGTGTCCAGTCCTCCTGCAAAGGATCACTGCACTTTGTAACTGGTGAAAAGCCACACTGATGGGATATCTAAAGAGAAGTAGGCTGCTGTCTTTATACACCTCCAGATATTAAAGTCTCTTCACAGTACCCATTAACCATCATAAATATGCTATGGACAATTCAGCAGATGGAAGAAGACATTCAACAGTAACTTTAAAACATACAACATACCAAATTCTGCTGGATACACAGCACAGTTTACTAGTGCCATCAACGACCTTTTGATACCACGGAACTGTTGCTGAAGTAAATGAATCTCTGATTTTAGCAGGAAAATTATATCATGCCATCAGCCAAAGTTATCTACATGAATAGCTACAATCTACTGATCTGATTTGATCCACAATGCTACAGCTGCAAGCCACACAGATGTGAATTATGATTGTTTGTATATAAATGCTGCCATTGCATATTCTTGCCGGTACAAATTAAAATTCTTTATTAATCCAGTAAATGTTTACAGATTGTGGGATGTCATTTGAGCAAGAGCATGCACACTAGCGTGCACATGCCTGCCCCCCCCCCCCTCCCCCCCACACACACACACGTTAAGTAACATCAGAAATCAGAATACATTGTATTATTTATTTATTTATTGTTCCGTGGGGCCAAATTAAGGAGAAGTCTTAAGTTTAAATGAAGAAAATCAACAATGTAGCACTGGAATTTGCTTAGTTTTTTAGCTCTTCCAGGAGCTCCTTGACAGAATAGAAGGAGTGAGCCATGAGGAAACTCTTCAGTTTAGACTTAAAAGAGTTTGGGCTACTGCTAAGATTTTGAGTTCTTGTGGTAGCTTATTGAAAATGGATGCAGCAGAATACTGCACTCCTTTCTGCACAAGAGTCAAGGAAGTGCATTCTACATGCAGATTTGATTTCTGCCTAGTATTAACTGAGTGAAAGTTGCTAACTCTTGGAAATAGGCTAATATTGCTAACAACAAACGACATTAAAGAAAATATATACTGTGAGGGCAATGTCAGAATTCCCAGATTTTTGAATAGGGGTCGACAAGAGGTTCTCGAACTTACACCACATATAGCTCGAACAGCCTGTTTCTGAGCCAAAAATACCCTTTTTGAATCAGAAGAATTACCCCAAAAAATAATACCATGCGACATAAGCGTATGAAAATATGCGAAGTAGACTACTTTTCGTGTTGAAGTGTCACTTATTTCAGATACTGTTCTAATGGCAAATAAAGCAGCATTAAGCTTCTGAACAAGATCCTGGACATGGGCTTTCCACAACAGCTTACTATCTATCCGAACGCCTAGGAACTTGAACTGTTCCGTCTCGCTTATAATATGCCTATTCTGTCTGATCAAAATATTGGTTCTTGTTGAATTGTGAGTTAGAAACTGTAAAAACTGAGTCTTACTGTGATTTAGAATCAAATTATTTTCCACAAGCCACGAACTTATTTCATGAACTACATTATTTGTTACTGTTTCAATATTACACACAAGATCCTTCACAATCAAGCTGGTGTCATCAGCAAACAGAAATATTTTTGAATCACCTGTAATACTAGAAGGCATATCATTTATATAAATAAGAAACAGCAGTGGCCCCAGCACCGACCCTCGGGGAACGCCCCACTTAACAGTGCCCCATTGGGACTGAACATCACTACCACTCTCAATATTGCAGAGAATTACCTTCTGCTTTCTGTTCTTAAAGTAAGAGACGAACCAATTGTAAGCTACTCCCCTTACTCCATAATGGTCCAACTTCTGCAGTAATATTTTGTGGTCAACACAGTCAAAAGCCTTCGTTAAATCAAAGAAAACACCTAGCGTTTTATTTAATCCATCTAAAACCTTACAGAGAAAAGAGAATATAGCATTTTCAGTTGTTAAACCATTTCTAAAGCCAAGCTGAACATTTGACAGCAAATTATGTGAATTTAAATGCTCCCGTAACCTTGAATATACAACCTTCTCGATAACTTTAGCAAACACCGATGGAATAGAAATAGGTCTAAAATTGTCAACATTATCAATGTTTCCCTTTTTATAAAGTGGCTTCACTACCGAGTACTTTAATCAGTCAGGAAACCGACCACTCCTAAAGGAAAAGTTACAGATATGCCTGAGAACTGGGCTAACATACATAGAACAATAATTCAGTATTCTGCTAGGCACCCCGTCATATCAGTGAGAGTTCTTGGTCTCTAGTGATTTAATTATTAACTCAATCTCCCTCTTGTCAGTATCATGGAGGAGCATTTCAGGTAACAGTCTCTGAACACTTTTTTCTAAGAGCGCTATATGATTCCCTGTTGGGACTAGGTTTCTATTTAGTTCACCTGCTATATTCAGAAAGTGATTATTAAATACTGTACATATATGCGACTTATCAGTAATACGGACATTCCCACTACGCACTGATTCTATATCCTCGACCTGTCTCTGCAGACCAGCAACTTCCTTTATGACTGACCATATGGTTTTAATTTTATCCTGAGACTTAGCTATTCTATCTGCATACCACTTACTTTTTGCCTTCGTAATAACATTTTTAAGCACCTTACAATACTGTTTGTAATGGGCTGCTGCATTTAGATTTTGACTGTTTCTAACGTTTTGATATAACTGCCACTTTGTTCTACAAGATGTTCTTATCCATCTAGTCAGCCACCCAGGCTGCCTGTTTGTGCCAGTATCCTGTTTTAAACATTCTAGCGGAAAGCAACTTTCAAAGAGCATGAGAAAAGTCTCGAGAAAAGCATTATATTTATAGTCTACTGTATCAGCGCTATAAACATCTTGCCACTCTTGTTCCTTTATAAGGTTTACAAAGGTCTCTACAGCAACTGGATCAGCTTTCCTGAACAGCTGATGACTATATTTAACACGTGTTGCAGCACAAAAATCTTTTAAAGTTAAAATTTGTGCATCATGATCTGAAAGGCCATTCACCTTTTCGCTAACAGAATGGCCTTCTAGTAATGAGGAATGAACAAAAATGTTGTCTATGGTTGTTCTACTGTTCCCTTGCCCTCTCGTTGGAAAGAATACGGTTTGCATAAGATTATACGAATTAAAGAGGTCTACCAGCATCCTCGTCCTTGCACAATCACTTATACAATTAATATTGAAGTCACCACATATAACTAACTTTTTGTATTTCCTATAAAGTGAACCAAGAACCTCCTCTAGCTTTAGCAAAAATGTTGTGAAATCGGAGTCTGGGGATCTATAAATAACAACAGTTAGAAGTTTAGCTCTGTTAAATTTAACCACACCTGCACAACATTCAAACACCTTTTCAGTGCAGTACTTTGAAACGTCAATTGACTCAAATGGGATGCCATTTTTCACATACATGGCTACTCCCCCACACAGCAAAGAGCTCCTCGAAAAGCTGCCAGCCAACCTGTATCCTGGTAAAGGAAGCCTCTGAATTATCTCCTTATTTAAGAAGTGTTCAGATATACCAATAATTTCAGAGTCAACATCTATAAGCAGTTCACTAACTTTATCTCTAATACCTTGTATATTTTGATGAAATATACTAATTCCCTCATTACTCGGATACCTAAGCTTTGTCAAAAGTGATTCCCTTGTTAGAGAGACTTCCCTTAAGCAGGAATACCTATCAGCTGACTTCAATCCAAAAAAGGTGCAGCTCTAACACCCACTACTGCAGGAATTTTCCCATGAGTGATCCCACCAACCCCACCTATGCTGTCACCTATAAGCTTTGCCAACCTCCCCCTCCCATAATTAATTCTATTACATCTTGCTTTAGCAGCATTAGCTGTTTTTGCATGTTCTTGCTTCAGGGCTGCTGCACTTAACATGGTCTGAAAATTCTGTCACTGACTAAAAGCCACGATCTAATAAAAATGGTCTTAGAGATTTATAAAAAGTGAAAATGGGTTAATAACTTATTTTTTGTGGCAGACCATTGTCCACTTCTACAAACATTATAGAAAAAGGCAGATTTCTACTTAGCAAAAAGCAGACACATTAAGTTGCATACAGGCACAATTAAAAAGACACTCACATACAAGCCTTTATCAGCAAAAGAGAAACACACACCACTCATACACACAAGCTAGCACATCTTACGCACAAAAGACTGCCGACTCCATCATCTCTGGCCGGAATGCTGGAGTTGGCAGTCATGCCCGCATAGGGTGTGCTTGCTTGTGCATATGAATGGTGTGTGTTTCTCTTTAGCTGATGAAGGCTGTGACCAAAATCTTTATGTAAGTGTCTTAATTGTTAACTGTCTGTCACTTCACTTCATGTGTCTTTTTTAAACTAAGTAACAATGTCTTTTCCTAAATTGTTGATATTCCTATCTGGAGTTTCTGTAACACTATTTGTAGTAAAGGTTTTACAGGCTGATGTCCTTACTGACTCCACACAGAGGCTGCCTGGTATCACGCTCATTTATGTTAAAGTTTTTGTTTCTCTCTAACATATTTACATGTTTCTAGAACAAAACTGCAAGGGAGTGAGAACTGTGGAAGCTTGCTTTGAGAGCAAATAAATGCAGGCTGTACCATACATTCTTAGGTGTGACATTTGTTTTTATTGTGTGTGTGACATTGTAATTCGGTCAGCACCAGCAAAGGACTTGGAAGAGCAGTTGAACGGAATGGACAGTGTCTTGAAAGGAGGATATAAGATGAACATCAACAAAAGCAAAACAGGGATAATGGAATGTAGTCAAATTAAGTCGGGTGATGCTGAAGGAATTAAATCAGGAAATGAGACACTTAAAGTAGTAAAGGAGTTCTGCTATTTGGGGATCAAAATAACTGATGACGGTTGTCTTTGGGTTTTTGCTTGTAAGAAGAATCATTATACAACCCTTAATTTTAACTTTATAAAATTTATGAGCAGACTTTCTAGACTGTAGTTGTATGTGAGAATCCTAGCGCTACGATTATGATAAGAAGAGATAAATCCAACATCCTCTTTCTGGATTCCATTTGCCTCCCACATTGAATTTCCCAACTGGAAAATAACAGGACAGTAGCAGAAAATATTTTCGTTTATACCTCTTAGGTAGATGTGTTCACTCTTCCAGACATTAAAAATGGGTTACCAATTCATTATGTACAGGTTTTAACAATGGATGGCATAAAGGCAGATATAAGAGTACACAGATACACAAGAAATTAGATCAACCCTGCTATTTGAAACAGAATTACCCATTCAACTTCCTACAAACCACTAAAATTAGTCTCTGTAGGAACTCATTAGACCTGCTTCATTGTGTTATGAGAAAGTAAGTTATTAATTACGTTCCTGTGTCCTAGCACACTAATAAGATTTGTAGAAACAGGTAAATTCTCATGTAGCATTACATAATATTGTGCACGTATTACTACTTTGAGTCCACTTAACTGTATTATGGTTATTTCAGCTTATTTTAATGTGTGAAAAAGTATTTAAAGAAGTGCATTTACAGAGAATACAGATGTGTTTACTTGATCTGACCATCCTGATTTGGATCTTTGAAGGTTTATTCAAATTTCAAATTATTCCATGCAAATGCCACAATAGTTCTTAGTCATGGCCATGGGTGACACATTCCTCTTTAGACACGTGTCCATCTTCACACGAAATGGTGATGACCATGGCAACATGAGTATGCAATGATAAAATGTCCAACCTTTGCTAGGGTTGATTTACTAGTGTGTGCTGAAAATTAATGTCTCTGAATTTTTTATTCTGTTTGCAATTTTGGTTGAGGTATTACATGTCATGCACCTTACTCTGTCAACTTTCACACTTCACTGACACAAATTGCAACTATAGTGTGTAACATGGTGGCGTTTAACATAACTATGTCGGTGTGTGAGAAACAGCATTCTGTAGTTGAATTTCTAACCGCAGAAGAGTTTGTTCACACATGGTGCACCATCTCCTTCAGCATGACAATGCCAGACCACACAAGTGCACTGCGACATCTGCAACAATTGGATGCCTTGGATTCATTGTCATCCTCCGTACAGTCCCAACTTGGCCCCATCTGATTTTCATCTGTTTCCAAACCTTACCTTGGAGGACTTCACTTTGACAGGGATGAAGCAGTGCAAGCAGAGGTGAGACTGTGGTTCCAACAAAGTCAAACATTCTACAGTGAGAGTATCATCAAACTGGTCTCTCATTGGGTGAAATGTGTTTGTTGCCAGGATGACTACAGTGAAAACTAAAAATGTAGACATGATGAATAAAGATATAGAATGTTAATGAAGTTTGTTTTATTTAATAACCTTAAAGGGCTTTCACATAAAAAAAAAAAACTGAGACATTACTTCTCAGCACACCTTCGTACCGCTAACAATAAATGTTTCAGAAGGTACCTTCCAACTGCACGTGTTTTTAACAGAAATTATATAAACACTTCATCTAAACACACAGATGGAAGATATATTTTGAAATGTAGTGCGTGGAATAAATCAACTCCCTACAGTGTTCTTTTCTTGCCCACTATTAATAGTTGCGAAAACAGTAAATTCTTTTGCTGCATTAATTTCTTTATTATTGCATTGAATTTTCATATTAAAAATTCACAGCTCAATATTTTATTATTGTGATTTTTTTTCTGCTAATAAGTTCTAGAGGAGGCCTGACTTGTTCTAAGAACTTCTTTCATAGAATAAAAAATAAGCAAACATTATAAAAAGAGAGATTTTATAGAGCACATATTGTTGATGGTGAATTCAATGCACTGCTGTAGACATTTTCAAATTTTATGAGAGTGCTTTTCCAATAATGTACAGAAAAAAAATAAAAGCACATTACAGTCTTTATGTAGTGCCAAATTTTCTCAAGAACAAATGTTTCAATTTGGTTTCATTAACCCGTTGCAGCGAAGGATGAACCACCATTCGTTAAATATCGAGCAGAAAGGAACATCATATGATACAATTTTCCAATCTACAATGATGGACATGAGTTACTGTTGTTAGTGTCAGTGAAGTCACCAAAACTTGCACGAGCAAATTTTTTTTTTTAACGGAGTTTCAGAGTTGGAAAACACAATTTTTCATGTGTGCAATGTCTAGCATGTGATTAAAAGTGTGAAAATTCAATGCAGTTGTTTAGGGGTGTGAAAATTCAATGCAGTTGTTTAGGTAAAGTAACTTAACTTAAATCTTGCTCAAAGACAAGATCCTCGTCATACACTTTGACTGACCAATGCCAGAAGCTAAGTTATTTAGGAAGTGAATCATGACAGAATTGTCAATTTGGAGGAATCTGTAACTGAAAAATGGATGTTATTTTGCTTACTTGTTTGTGCCCATGTATAATAAAAGAAATATAAACAGAAGTTAGTTGAAATGGTACTTTGAAAAATATTCAGAATGATTTACTTCTGTGTTTACCATGAACAAGTTAGAAAGATTTCCAGAACTTCACAGTTTGTCATATTTATACAATATGTTTTCCCTGAGTGTAAACCTAAAGGAAGATTTTCAACTTTTCTCACTCTTGTGAGTGCCATGCCTTAGAAAAATCCCTTTGAAACTTTACTGGCTAATCTGGATATTTTAGGCAAATTTATTTATCAGATTTACAATGGTGTAGCTGTCACAAGTGGTCATCATTCGGACAACCAGACACCTCTTAAATAGCACTATAGACATGCTCATTATTTTTGAAGTTATGACCATAATCATAACACAGACATAATATTTTTTTTTTACTGACATCAGTAAGATTTTTAGCTACTTCCCATTCCCCAGCTCTTCTAAGTGAACTATGATGTGTCCAACACAAAATGCAGCCTCAAATCAAGAATAATACTAACTGAACACAAAAATAGTCACTTACAGAATACACAGAGAAAATCCAGCTTTCATCTCAACAAACTATTATGATTACAATCATAAGAAGGTGCTATCTAATATTACAACCACCATCATTTTAACTTTGGTTGTCTGTATTTTATCATATCACATCACACACTGATATACTGTACAACTCATTAGACTATTGATTCATGACAGTATAAAAAGATCTAACATTTTAAAACAGCTGTACAAGGTATATGAGATACCATTATTGGCAAAATTTCCATATCATTGCCAAAACTTCCACATTCAGAAAGAGGCTGCATCCCATCAATAAATAGGCACAGAAACATGGAATTCTAAAAATGGCAGCTGTGAAAAAGAGTTATACAATTCTCACTCAGGTTCATGACTGCTTGTACTTCACAAGCCACCTAATCACTGCCCGGTATACAACTTTGAAAGGTTCCCATACATATTGCTACAGAGGTCTCACGAAATACATCCTTCCAGAATGAGATTTTCACTCTGCAGTGGAGTGTTCGCTGCTATGAAACTTCCTGGCAGATTAACACTGTGCACCGGCGGACTGAGACTCAAACTCGGGACCTTTGCCTTTTGCAGGCAGGTGCTCTACAGTCTGAGCTATCCAAGCACGACTCACGCTCCATCCTCACAGACTGATTTCTGCCAGTATCTCATCTCCTGCCTTGGAAACTTCACAGAACCTCTACTGCGAACCTTGCACAACTAGCACTCCTAGAGGAAAGGATATTGCGAGGTAAAAATCTCATTCTGGAAACATCGTCCAGGCTGTGGCTAGGCCGTGTCTCCGCAATATCCTGTCTCTCTGGGGTGCCAGTTCTACAAGGTTTGCAGGAGAGCTTCTGTGAAGATTGGAAGGTAGGAGACAAGATACTGGCAGAAATAAGGCTGCGATGATGGGGGGCTGAGTCGTGCTTGGGTAGCTCAGACAGTAGAGCACTTGCCTGCAAAAGACGAAGGTCCTGAGTTCAAGTTTCAGTGCGGCACACAGTTTGAAATATATCCTCCTTGGAATGTGGTAAGATGAAAATAGAGCTTTAAATACTCCAAATGAGTAAAAAGTTTAGAACTCTCACAAGTGCTGTTGTAAAACTAAGATATCTAGTCAAAATAATTTTCAGGAGCCTTTTAGTAAATGAATGTCTTTCTATACCCTGAAGAAATTATATTTTTTTCTGAGGTCTCAGGTGTACAGTGTTCTCCATTGAGAGAAACCTCAAAGTGCACTGTAATCTACTATGAATGAGTCAGTAACAAACTCTTTACACTATTGGGGAGTGGGATAGATTGTTTCATAGAAGCTTATCCATAAAGAATTTTCTATGTTTTTAATTTCTGGCCATGTTTCATTAGCTATTTCTAACCCAGTAGTCTGTCTAACACTGAACCACCACTGCATTTGCTCCATTTGTTTTCCCAATACACATATCAATAATTCACTATTCAGTGCAACAGATAACTCCATTTTTCATCATTTGAAAATGATACTAGTATCGCACATTCAGGGCCATACTGAAACATAGAGCAAACAATGTATTGGAGGGAAATTGTTCACAGTTAATTATAAATGTGTGCTCATGTAATTTCAATAGGAGGTACAGCAAAGACCAGGCTTTAGTTGAGCAATGGGTCATGTAATTTCAATACGAGGTAGAGCAAAGACCAGGCTTCAGTTTATCAGTGGGTCACCCAGTGACCTATACTGGCACACAGCTCAATTTCAATAGATTCTCATCAAGTCTGACTAACATGAAATCTGCAGCATGGCAGAAATATATAGAAGCTTCAGGTAACATATACTAAAAATAACTCACGCGAAACATACTTGGGAAACTCCAAGAAAGAATCTAGGAATATCATTCATCCCTGTAAACACCATTCCCCCAATGGCTGCCAAGATAACATTACACTACTAATAAATTGCATTTGCAGTAATTATTACCATATAGAGCCTGTGAGTGGAAAACAAACCTTAATCTATAGTGTTTTAATAAGTGTCCACAGCCATACAGCAATTTGCATGTGTTCTAATACGTGTTCTCAATTTTCTAGTGAAATATCTGCTTCATCCAATTTACTGTCTTGCAAACAAACACACAATATAGGGTGTAAGAAGCTTGCTTTTTAAAAAAAAAACCTCAGATAACAGTAATCCTGGAGAGGGTCTCAATCACGAAAACTAGCATAACAATATGTGGAGACATGAATGTCAACACAGAAGATCAGGGCAAAATTAGCAACAGCTTCCTAAACATTTTGAACACTTTCGGTGTGAGAAGAATGGTAAACACTGCAACGATGATTTTAAAAAGTTCAGTTTCAATTTTTGACCACGTACTTATGGGCACTGACAGGGAAAACTGTAAGGTATTTATAAGAGAGCATGGCATTTCAAATTATTACTGTCAGATAATAGAGCTAAAAACATGCTCAAAGAAACTTCCTGGCATATTAAAACTGTGTGCCGGACCGAGACTCGAACTCTGGACCTTTGCCTTTCGCGGGAAAGTGCTCTACCAACTGAGCTACCCAAACACGACTCGCCCCGTCCTCACAGCTTCACTTCTGACAGTATCGACGTCTCCTACCTTCCAAACTTTACAGAAGCTCTCCTGCAGAAGTAAAGCTGTGAGTACCGGGCATGAGTCGTGTTTGGGTAGCTCAGTTGGTACAGCACTTTCCCGCAAAAGGCAAAGGTCTCGAGTTCGAGTCTCGGTCCGGCATACAGTTTTAATCTGCCAGGAAGTTTCATATCAGTGCACACTCCGCTGCAGAGTGAAAATCTCATGCTCAATGAAACCTGTGAAACTGCAGGCCTACAAGAGGATCGTCTCAAATCATAAGGTAGATACTTTTTCTATATACTGGCAAATCTAACCTGAGATGAAATGTATACGGAAAGCAATGTAGATGCTAAGACCTCTAAATTTTGCACATTATTTAAATTAATTTTTGAGGTGACACTTACAAAAGTAGACATTCCTACTGCTGCAGATAGGAAAACAGATGGGTAACTGCAGGTTTTAGAAAGTTCTCACAGACACTCAATTTTCTTAGTTCCTTGCAAGAGCATTGCACTAACCCACATATCCTTAAACACTATCACAGGTATTTAAAAAATATATTATATTTAAAAAACAAAGAAAAAACCATTCAATGACAAGTTATTATGTAATTCAGTAAATAAAAGCAAAGTGGTGTGGAAGGTTATAAACCATGAAGTTTGAGAGGGCAGACACAGGGATAATAGTACACACATCAAAAATGAGGACAGAATAACAGGAAGTCCGCAGCAATTAGGAATGTTTGTAAATGATTATTTCTCTGGCATTGCAAAGACGGTGCAGAAAAATCTTTCTAAAACACATTTAGCACCCACAAAGGCTTCCACAGCATTCACAATCATGATGTTTACCTCAACAGATTTTGAAGTTAGGAATACAGCACAACAATAGTCAGCAGGCATAGATGAGGTTCCCGTCTCTGTTCTGAAGGTGTGCATACAACACCCGTTAACAAACACAATAAATGAAGCTTTTAGTTCAGGAGTTTTTTCCCAGAATAACTAAAGCAAGCATGGGTGGAGCCATTGCTAAAGAAAGGTAATGCGGAGAGAACTGGAAACTAATAGCCACTTTCACTATTCTCAAAAATAACTGAAACAATCACGAAAGATAGACTGATGAACTATATGAATAAACAAACCATCCTTAATGAAGCACAGTTTAGATTCAGAAGTAGAAGAAGTATAACAACACCCATTGCAGAATTCATGAAGATGGTACCCGATGTTCTCAAAAACAATGATTGTGTTACAGGCAATTTCTTAGACTTGTCCAAGGCTTTTGACACCTCTGACCATAAAATACTATTGAGCAAGCTAGGTATAAGCGGGACAGCGAATGACTGGTTTTAGTCTCACTTCAAAAAGAAGATGCAAAAGGTGAAGAATGTTCAACCATCTGCTGATGATAAATGTTTGGTAAAACAACATTCAGATAAGATACATAAATCACATTCCACATAAGCAAGACATGGAAAAAAAGTTCTCTTTGCTGATGACATCAACATCGTAGTCACTGATAAGACATGAGAACGCCTGTTAGAGAAAGTGGATGAAATGCTAAATGATGTTTACAATTGGGCAGTATGTAATAAATTATTGCACAACAAAACGAAAACAAACAGTATGCATTTGAGCATAAAGAGAGGAACCAACTCTTGTCACATTAAGGATAATAAACACGTAGATTGTGTAGCAAACAACAAAGTTTTTAGGGATGGACATTGATTGTCAGCTATTATAGTATGTACAAGGATACTGGCAAAGATAATGTCATCAACATATTATGTTTTTGGGGTGTTAGCGTCAGGTCGTAACAGCCAATGTTGTGACATATTATGTCTACATATACTCAGTTCTTAGCTATGGGATTCTTTTGTGGGGATCGAAGTCACAAAACAAGGACACAAGTTTTTCCAATTGCAAAAAAGGCCATAATAATAGTAATAATAATAATAATAATAATAATAATTTTAACTGAAAGTAGCAGTCGGGCCCACTGTAAAGAGTAAAGAGCTACTTAAAAAATTAGGCATCCTTACTGTACCAATTGAGTGTGTACATCAATCTGTGGCGCATATCGGACAAAATATTAATAAATACTGCACTAATAGTTCTATTCCTAATCATGGAACAAGAGCTAGTTTGGAGTTAAATTCAAACAGGAAAAACAACCAAAAACCCAAAGCAGTGAACCAGGGCATAAAATTGTGTAACAAATTGCCAAAGGTAGCGGAAAAGATTACTAAAACACATTTGTTTAACAAGGCAGCTAAAATGTTCTTCACAAGTAATGCATATTGCACAATTCAAGATTACTTAGAGGACACAGAGTAGTGGATAGTAATGAATGGTGCCTTGTCACATTTCAATACAGGGTTAGGGTTTACCGCTTTCACAAGGATCATGTGTGAAGCTGTATAAAGCATAACAGTTACGTCTGCCAAATGAGGCAATACAGCTGTTAGGATGCTGACCTCATATTGATGATGATGGAGCTGCTCTGTCCAGCCATTCTGATTAGGGTTTTATGTGGTTTTCCTAGATCCCTATGGCAAATGCCATGATGGTTCCTTAAACTAGGCCACTGTCATTCACCTGTCCTATTCCCATATGCTACCTGCCTATCCTCTTAAAGCATGTTATACGTGCTGTGTGATGTATTTTGCTCTGCTGATTGGCACTGTATTACCTCGACAAACCCTGTATCATTGCGAGATGATCCTTGGATGAATGAACAGAAATAAAAAATAATTTGCAGAGTGACATCAACAATTTGCCAGGGAGAAATCACAAAGGGAATTCCATCACATGAAATAATTGATTACCCACTGCTGTTAAAGTGAATGGCATGTTATTTAATTTGAAATAGGAAGCAAAACCAGTTTTCTGTGAATCATAAAAGTGTTCCAAATACGTAATTAAGACACTGGCCTCTCCCTCAACAAGCCAAAGCCAACAGCGGGTGTTAGAGAGAGAGAGAGAGAGAGAGAGAGAGAGAGAGAGAGAGAGAGAGAGAGAGAGAGAGAGAGAGAGAGAGATTTCCTTCTTGTACGGTTATTTATTTAGCTTAACCAGAGTGGAGTGATATGTTTAACAAGAACAGTTGTTCCCCATTAAGGCCAACATATTAATTATTAAAACGACTACAAAAATCTCCAATCCACTCTACTTTTTAAGATGATGTGTGGTTGGTGATGGAAATGTATCTGGGTCTGAAGAGCAATTTATATATCATAAAACAGAGCACTGTGAACTGAACAATTTGGTAAATATCTCAAACTGAGTAACAGTGAAATGGAACTGTCTTTACCGTAGGAATTGTACCTGGTATGCGACAACTCCTACCCCCATGAACCATGGACCTTGCCGTTGGTGGGGAGGCTTGCGTGCCTCAGCGATACAGATGGCCGTATCGTAGGTGCAACCACAACGGAGGGGTATCTGTTGAGAGGCCAGACATATGTGTGGTTCCTGAAGAGGGGCAGCATCCTTTTCAGTAGTTGCGGGCGCAACAGTCTGGATGATTGACTGATGTGGCCCTGTAACACTAACCAAAATGGCCTTGCTGTTGTGGTACTGCGAACGGCTGAAAGCAAGGGGAAACTACAGCCGTCATTTTTCCCCGAGGGCATGCAGCTTTACTGTATGATTAAATGATGATGGCTTCCTCTTGGGTAAAATATTCCGGAGGTAAAATAGTCCCCCATTCGGATCTCTGGGTGGGGACTACTCAACAGGACGTCATTATCAGGAGAAAGAAAACTGGCGTTCTACGGATCGGAGCGTGGAATGTCAGTTCCCTTAACAGGCAGGTAGGTTAGAAAATTTAAAAAGGGAAATGGATAGGTTGAAGTTAGATATAGTGGGAATTAGTGAAGTTCGGTGGCCGGAGGAACAAGACTTTTGGTCAGGTGAATACAGGGTTATAAATACAAAATCAAATAGGGGTAATGCAGGAGTCGGTTTAATAATGAATAAAAAAATAGGAGTGCGGGTAAGCTACTACAAACAGCATAGTGAATGCATTATTGTGGCCAAGATAGACACGAAGTCCATGCCTACAACAGTAGTACAAGTTTATATGCCAACTAGCTCTGCAAATGATGATGAAATTGATGAACTGTATGACGAGATAAAAGAAATTATTCAGGTAGTGAAGGGAGACGAAAATTTAATAGTCATGGGTGACTGGAATTCGAGAGTAGAATAAGGGAGGGAAGGAAACATAGTGGGTAAATATGGATTGGGGGAGAGAAATGAAAGAGGAAGCCGTCTGGTAGAATTTTGCACAGAGCATAACTTAATCATAGCTAACACTTGGTTCAAGAATCATGAAAGAAGGTTGTATACCTGGAAGAATCCTGGAGATATTAAAAGGTATCAGATAGACTACATAATGGTAAGACAGAGATTTAGGAACCAGGTTTTACATTGTAAGACATTTCCAGGGGCAGATGTGGATTCTGACCACAATCTATTGGTTATGAACTGCAGATTGAAACTAAAGAAACTGCAAAAAGGCAGGAATTTAAGGAGATGGGACCTGGATAAACTGAAAGAACCAGAGGTTGTACAGAGTTTCAGGGAGAGCATAAGGGAACAATTAACAGGAATGGGGGAAAGAAATACAGTAGAAGAAGAATGGGTAGCTCTGAGGGATGAAGTAGTGAAGGCAGCCGAGGATCAAGTAGGTAAAAAGACGACGGCTAGTAGAAACCCTTGGGTAACAGAAGAAATATTGAATTTAATTGATGAAAGGAGAAAATATAAAAACGCACTAAATGAAGCAGGCAAAAGAGAATACAAACATCTCAAAAATGAGATCGACAGGAAGTGCAAAATGGCTAAGCAGGAATGGCTAGAGGACAAATGTAAGGATGTAGAGGCTTATCTCACTAGGGGTATGATAGATACTGCCTACAGGAAAATTAAAGAGACCTTTGGAGAAAAGAGAGCCACTTGTATGAATATCAAGAGCTCAGATGGAAACCCAGTTCTAAGCAAAGAAGGGAAAGCAGAAAGGTGGAAGGAGTATATAGAGGGTCTATACAAGGGCGATGTACTTGAGGACAATATTATGGAAATGGAAGAGGATGTAGATGAAGACAAAATAGGAGATACAATACTGCGTGAAGAGTTTGACAGAGCACTGAAAGACCTGAGTTGAAACAAGGCCCCGGGAGTAGACAACATTTCATTGGAACTACTGACGGCCTTGGGAGAGCCAGTCCTGACAAAACTCTACCATCTGGTGAGCAAGATGTATGAGACAGGCGAAGTACCCTCAGACTTCAAGAAGAATATCATAATTCCGACCCCAAAGAAAGCGGGTGTTGACACATGTGAAAATTACCAAACTGTCAGTTTGATAAGTCACAGCTGCAAAATACTAACGCGAATTCTTTACAGACGAATGGAAAAACTGGTAGAAGCCGACCTCGGCGAAGATTAGTTTGGATTCTGCAGAAATGTTGGAACACGTGAGACAATTCTGACCCTACGACTTATCTTAGAAAATAGATTAAGGAAAGCCAAACCTACATTTCTAGCATTTGTGCACTTAGAGAAAGCTTTTGACAATGTTGACTGGAATACTCTCTTTCAAATTCTAAAGGTGGCAGAGGTAAAATACAGGGAGCAAAAGGCTATTTACAATTTGTACAGAAACCAGATGGCAGTTATAAGAGCCGAGGGGCATGAAAGGGAGGTAGCGGTTGGGAAGGGAGTGAGACAGGGTTGTAGCCTCTCAATGTTGTTATTCAATCTGTATATTGAGCAAGCAGTAAAAGCAACAAAAGAAAAATTCTGAGTAGGTATTAAAGTCCATGGAGCAGAAATAAAAACGCTGAGGTTCGCAGATGACATTGTAATTCTGTAAGAGACAGCAAAGGACTTGGAAGAGCAGTTGAATGGAATGGACAGTGTCTTGAGAGGAGGATATAAGATGAACATCAACAAAAGCAAAACGAGGATAATGGAATGTAGTCGAATTAAGTCGGGTGATGCTGAGGGAATTAGATTAGGAAATGAGTCACTTAAAGTAGTAAAGGAGTTTGCTATTTGGGGAGCAAAATAACTGATGATGGTCGAAGTAGAGAGGATATAAAATGTTGACTGGCAATGGCAAGGAAAGCGTTTCTGAAGAAGAGAAATTTGTTAACATCGAGTATAGATTTAAGTGTCAGGATGTCGTTTCTGAAAGTATTTGTATGGAGTGTAGCCATGTATGGAAGTGAAACATGGACAATAAATAGTTTGGACAAGAAGAGAATGGAAGCTTTCGAAATGTGGTGCTACAGAAGAATGCTGAAGATTAGATGGTTAGATCACATAACTAATGAGGAGGTATTGAATAGAATTGGTGAGAAGAGGAGTTTTTGGCACAACTTGACTAGAAGAAGGGATTGGTTGGTAGGACATGTTGTGAGGCGTCAAGGGATCACCAATTTAGTATTGGAGGGCAGCTTGGAGGGTAAAAATCGTAGAGGGAGACCAAGAGAGGAATACACTAAGCAGATTCAGAAGGATGTAGGCTGCAATACGTACTGGGGGATGAAGCAGCTAGCACAGGATAGAGTAGCATGGAGAGCTGCATCAAACCAGTCTCAGGACTGAAGACAACAACAACAACAACAACATGAGACAACTATACTACATTTCCAAAATATTTATGAAGGGTTAGTATATCAGACTCCAGGATAAGAAGGACCTACCTGTTGGCAACAGTTACCTACCCTTCCTTTTTGAACTTCTCACGAGCTATCCCACTTTCCTCAGGGGCCAGAGACAGTAGTTATGTGCCTGCAAGTTGTGCCTGTGTGAATGTGTGCGTGTTTTCTAATTCAGAAGAACACCTTTTGGCCAAAAGCTTAAAAATATAGCAGGTCTTCTCATTGTGCCTGCCTGTAGCTCAGTGTCTCCTCTCTATGGGGAATAGCAACCTATCCTTTTCATAATATTGCCATCTTTATGAAAGAATGCCTTCATTGCTGAAAAACAGGCTGTAAGAATAATGTGTGGTGCTCACCCATGATTATCCTGTAGACATCTGTTTAAGGACTGCTGCTTCAGGATATAGTTATTCTCTCATGAAATTTGTTGTAAATAATACACTGCAGTTGAAAAGAAGCAATGATATACACAATTACTGTACCAGAACAAAAATGACATTCAATACACCACATTAAGGCTATCTTTAGTACAGAAAGGGTTGTACAATGCTGCACCCAAAATTTTTTATCATTTACCCAGTGATGTAAAATGTGTGCGACACACAACAAAGTTTAATTTGAAAATAAATGAAAAAGTTTCACCTTGTTAATTCCTCCTATTCTGTGAAATAATATCTGCTATTGTAATCTGTAAAAGCTGGTGATTACTCCCATCTCTAAGTCATCTTTTTATTATTTTGGAAAGAAAAGAAAGACTGTTGTCAATGATCAGGTCTATTTAGAAAATACTTAATGATATGAATATGGAAGACTCAGTCCACATCATTACTAATTATTGTGCACATGACCCATGGAAAATTAAACTAACTAGCTCTCACCCCTTGAAGGAAAGTACTAGGCAGCAATTCTCTCTCATAATTTTACAGTATATATTCTTGGGTGGTTCTCTCTTCTAATGTAATACTTCATTTCCACTTTTTTTTATATATAAATTACTTTATAATGATATACAGACTCCTGTGGAAAACCTGATGACTGTACTGCGTAAATTCTAGCTTGTTCCCAATAGTTTCAATCGCTTAGCCTGCATGATGGGGATATGATCACAACACACAACATAAAGCAACTGTTATGTACTGTGGGATACGATACGTTTAGGGGATAGATTTACAAAAAAATTATTTGTCTTAATATTTATGAGAGAGGGTCATGCCAAGGCATACCACTGCAGAGGGAAAGATTTGCTTGGGCATCAATCATCTCAATCTGGAACACCCTATATTAATTAATTCAGCACTTCAAGAATACCACAAAGTTGTAAACTCTTGTTCTTTACAAAAACTGGGTCTCAGCATTATTTTCTTTCCCCAAACAATGGAGAAGATAGGAGATGATTGCAGTAGAAATTACATTTTAGTGAATCCAAATTAAAGAATGGTGTTTTACACTGACGTGTTGATACACAAGCTGTCAAGAATAAACTTCTCAGTATCCTGCAGGTGACAAGAAATTAGCACGGAAAACTATCCACCAACTTCATTTGAAATACAAATACAGGAAACTATAGACAGCAATAAATGATCTTCTATACTACTGTGAGACACATAAGTGGCAGTTTCTTTTCGTTATGCTTCATAAATTTTCACTAAGACGACTTCTCAGAAAACCGTGGTGCTGTAAATGACAAACATGGGGAATTTTTCCACTATCAATCTCAACAGAAGGAAGAATGCGAGTTTAAAATACCACTGATGATAAGGACGTTAGATATGGAGCAAACATTTCGATCTAGGATGAAAATAGTTGAGTCCTTTTAAAATGACATTTGTCATAGGAAACCTAGGGAAACCACAAAAAACTTATGTAAGGATGGCTTAACACGAATTTGAAATGCAATCCAATCAAATATGGATGCAGCATCCCACCAAGTAATGTTGAAACTCGGAAGGAAGGCACAATGAATAGTGGATATCAGTGTTAACCAATATATGATGGATATGCATCGGTGAATTAGCAACAACATTAATCTGATAGTAGCCTAACTAAATGTGCCTCCAATGAATTTGCTCTGAAGTAGAAGGGTAAGAGAAACACATCTTTTTTTTTAAGAATAAGTCTGTAAGTGTGGACCACCTAATAAAAGCTAGAGCTGAACTCTCACCTTAATGAGCATTGCAGTGTTCAGTGTGCTAGTGAGTATAAAGATTATCCGTTTGTTAGATGTTTCTTAGTAATTCACAAACAAGAAAAGCAAAAAATGCAACAAAAAAATTAAATTTGATCGAGCTGCAAGATAAATTTTAAAGTCAACTCACATTCACAAAAAGTTAGGCCAACTTTGGATACAACAGCTACTCAGTCCTGTTGCATATCTCTCTAACTGCTCCATTCCCCCCTCCCCTCTTCCTCACTAATGGTAATGTGTAGTGCCACTACTTGTCAAAATTTCAAGGCTGGAAGAATGATGAAGGAATTATTCATGTAGTGGACAATGAATATTTATATGGGAGAAACGTATACAAGGAATAAACATTCATTTTCCATAGAAGAATGTTGGCACCATATCCTCAAAATCACATTCCTGCCATTGTCACAATGGGCATGTAAATGTGACTAACTTTACAGATGTTAGATTGGAAAATCACTTTTTGCCCTTTTTTGCCAGCTTCACATTTCTGTCACCCAAAAGAGATCCTCTGTGAATATCTTAATATATCACACATCACTAATAACTGAAAAATTGTTGAGAGTCATTAAATTAGAGAATTTAGGATAAACTGAGGCAATAGTTTAATTTGGGTGTTCTCTCAGCGAGCTTTACAGTATACTATGCCTGATTAGTAAACTAGCCAACAAGCATGATGACATAATGTAACTTAAAGCTCATTGGACATTTCATTCTGCAGATACTGTATGCAGTACCAAGAACTAATCCCTCTCACCCTCAATCATTCATAGCATATTTTGAGACAAAAAAAATGCTTATGCCCAGGAAGTCAGATAAGCTTGTGACAAAATTGTAGTTCGGAGGAGAGAGACCCCCTATTTGAATTAGTTAAAATTAGACTTCAGAAGCATAAGCTATTTCAATTCTTAAAGACTAGTGATGATAGGTGGAAACCTATATATCAGGTTCTGTATGGCCTTTCACGTGTCATCAATAAATAAGATGTAATGTAAAACGAAACCACAATTTTCTGGAATAACTGAAATGCCAGTCCTACAATCAAATAATCAGAAACTAGACAACATCGTTATGGCAGTGATGTGCAAGAGAGGGCTGTGTAACTGTGGAGAAAAAATTGATAAGGATGAATAATAACAGGCAGTATCTAAGTCTAGCATCATAACAGGTAACAACCAATGCAAAGAATAGTAAAGAACACATCAGCATGATATTCAAGTAAAGGGGAAAAAAATCAGTATGTTTATTAGTTTCACATACTTTTGATCAACTTTAGCACATTAACCTGTCCCTACAACTGACTAGTGTATTTTTATAAGCTGGAGCTTGGCCTACTGGTTAAATTGTGTGACACCCTAAAAAATTAAATTCACAGAATATAGACTTATGACCGTAACTTATATGCATATACATGATACAGTTAAGACATATTTAAACAAACTTATTTTTCTTTTTACATGCCAAGTAATATCACTACATAGGGAAAGATTGATTTGGGCATCGATCGTATCAATCAGGAACACACAACATAATTAATGCAGCACTCCTAGAACACAAATTATACACCAATGCTAAACAGTGATTGAAACAATTATAGCACAAGAATAAAAGATGACTATTACATCAATTGTACCAAACTACAACTTGCCAATAAAGTTTCTACTAGAGCAGGGTGCTTACTATACAACAGATTAGCAAACAGTTTAAAAAAATATTAACACACTAGCAGGTTTAAAAACCAAAGAAAGAATGTGCTTCAAAAGAGCATGATTGTAAAGTATTAAATAATGTTATAACGCCAGGCACCATTCCAAAAAAATTAGATTTTGCAGTACTAAACCAATATCTTCAGGACTGTGCTTCATATATTATGTCATTCATTGCAGCAGAAACTGTAATTGGTTGCCAATATGTTGTAAATTAAAATTAATATTAAGAAATGGCTTTGCCTACGTTTTCATTAATTATTTTACATATATGGGTAAGTCTATTGTAAAATAATATATGTGCGCAAACTGTAATTTACACAGCTCATGAAATTTTAAATGCTTAATTATGTATCCAATACCGCTCCAAACAACGATCAAGGATGGGTGAATAAATAAATAAATAAACGTAAATTTTAATTTCCTTTATTACTGTTATTGCTACGACAAGAAAACATCGTCTTTCCAACTTTAAATAGATGCTGGACAATATGGTAATCAAGCGTCAACTGCGCCGGTGAAAAGAAGAAATAAAGCAAAATAATTTTTTCGTGGTATTACAGAACTCACGACCAACGTCATTTTCGTGAGTGTGAAAGACACAAGACAGGAACGACAATTAATGTCTAACAAATAAGAGGAACAAAGCATTAATGAATTAACCCACGTCCAAACAGAATTTCATGGGTACGACGAACACTTAACATTCTTATTTTTTAACAGTAATAATACTCGCACTTTTTTCAGTTTCCTTCACAGTTTTACGAAAAACGAAGATCCCGCATACAGGAAACGAGCTTTCAAAGCTACAGCTTACTAAACTGATACAAAACCACAAACAACTGCATTTAAAGCAGCCATACTACGTATTTACATTCAGCAAAGCGTCATTCAAACGTTGCAAATCCAGCGACAGTCAAGGCAACGTATACCCGAAGCTACGCCTACAACACAAAACCGTGAAGATTTGTTAATAGGATTTTTCCAGTGTTCGGAACGGAGCTATTTTGATGCAAACCATTAGCCACCAGATCCCCAAACACAGATTTATTTAGTTCCATTAAAAAGAAAAAAAAAACATTAGCAATGTAAAATAACCTTCGGGTAATGGTGGCCATTACAAAATGCACGCACGTACATACACACATTACACACACAGTCTTGAAATATGTGTTAAATGTGTTCGTACAAAACATACCATACTATTACGGAACTGGTTTCCTTACTCACATTTAACATTTTATGAACGTATTCAACAATGATCAGCCCAAAACCTGATTTTCACGTACGTTAACATAACATAAATCCTAAAAAAAAATTAAATGTTAACTTTTCTTACCTACGTATTTCTTCAACTGCGACGAATCCCTTGTTTAAGTGCAACTAATTATAGCATTATTTCAATGATATGAAATACCATCATCACAGCTCGCTCTAACATAAATGTCGCCTGCCCTCGACACGATCTTTGCCGAGAAGTAATGTTCAGCAAACAGAGAGTTCAACTGTGTGGAAATCAGCAAAGAAGAAAAACCTAAGGTACTAAAATAGTGCCCAGTTTTGAGGAGAGTTTTAGATCCCTTTACAAGACGAAACAGACCATTATCTTATCGAAATTAAGAAAGTTTTCACTAGCTTTTTTTTTATTTGTACGCATCCTCTTTAGGAGCACTACATTATTTATCAAATCCGTCATTCGGGTACTCTCTGGACTATTCAATCAAATCCTGTGATGGTTCGATCTCTTTACGTATTTATGCAAAGGGGAGAAAATGGGAGGTACGAATTTTGAAAAATAGGGAGGACATTACTTCCAAACAAAGAAGGGTGGTTGGAAAAGAGTAGGGAAATGAAATGTTATGTATACACATTTAAACTGACGAAGATAAATCCTTAACAAGCTGTAACATACATACATACATTAATCCTTGTTCCATTGATCACGAATACGACATTTCGAAATGATATGGAACGTGTCACTTTAACATAAGTTTTCTTTGCACAAAATAACTAATTATTTTTTTACAGTTACTGCAACATATATAAGAATTAATCTATTGAGAAGAAGGAGTTGACATTCAGAAGTTCTTTTAATAAGCTTTTAAATGTTGGTTGGCTATCTGTCAGACTTTGTGGCAGCATAATTCACCCCTTTCTGTGCCAAAGTGAGATTTAATCCAACATAGTGAATATAATCCTTTCTTCTAGTGTTGTAGCTATGCACTTCACTGTTATTTTTGAATGGGGATGGGATATTAATGATTCATTTCATAAGTGAATATATATATTGCGAAGGTACTGTGAATATCCCGAGTTCCTAAAATAAATGTCTGCAAGGTGCTCTTGGGTGGGCTCCAGCAATTATTCTGATTACACACTTTTCTGCAATGAATACTTTCTCTCTTAATGACGAATTGCCCCAAAATATGATGCCATATGAAAGCAATGAATGGAAATAGGCATAGTAGGCTAATTTACTGATACGTCTATCAGCAAAATTTGCAATAACCCTAATTGCATAAGTAGCTGAATCTAACTGTTTCAGCAGATCATCGATATGTTTCTCCCAATTCAATTTCTCATCAATGCACACACCCAGAAATTCTGAATATTCTGCCTTACCAACAGAATTCCGTTCATAGTATATATTCATCAATGGTTTTAATGCTATTTACTGTACAGAATTGTATAAACTGTGTTTTCTCAAAATTTAGTGAGAGCCCATTTGCAGTGAACCAGTTAATAATTTTCTGAACGACATTATTTGCAATTTCCTCAGCTGATTCTTGCTTGTTGGGTGTGATTACTATACTTGTATCATCAGCAAAAATAACCAGCTTTGCAGCTTCATGAATATAGAGTGGCAAGTCGTTAATATATATTAAGAACAATATGGGACCCAAAACTGAACCCTGTGTGACACCATTCTTGATACTTCCCCAGTTAGAGGACTCTGCTGGTTTTTGAAGACTATCTGTACTGTTAATCTCTTTCTTCTGCATTCTTCCAGTTAAGTAGGAATGAAACCATTTGTGCACTGTCCCACTCATACCACAATACTTAAGCTTATCTAGAAGAATTTCATGATTCACACAATCAAAAGCCTTTGAGAGATCACAAAATATCCCAATGGGTGACGTTCAGTTAAAATAGTGCACATTAAATACAATCTGAATTATTAGACAAGACTCACTTTTTGTCACATTGTACATAGCTACAAGGCACAGGAATCTAAGGCTCCAAACTGACAATAAACCCAGAACGCTACACACAGATATCATGGTTACAATGTGAATTCACGTGTTCATATATAGTGACATTCCAATAATATTAATTAAAGAAAGAGCTAAACATTTAAGTAATGATGCCACTATGTTTAATAAGGAGTGTACAGCATATTTACTATTTGCGTTAACATGACATCGATGGAATAGAAATGGGAAGAAGCTATGGCAGTCTAAATTCTAAGGGTTCTGAAATCCTGTACCATTGTGGCAGAGGTGAGGCCACACACACATGTCAGAACACCTGCAGCAGGGCTCAGATCATCCACAGCAGAGGCCATATCACCTACAGGACAGGCAGGGACATCTCTAGCAGCAGACATTACATTGGCAGCAGAGGATCCTGGAGAAGGCAGCGGACGACCCTGCCTAATTAGCAGAGGAACCTTCATCAGTAGTGGAGGAGGACCGTGCTTCAGTACCAGAGTATACTTCATTGGCAGCAGAGGGCAGTTCACCAGTAGTGTGGGAGACACTTCACTGCAGGCTTCTCTGGCAGCTAGCATTCAGACACTAGCAATAGTAGGAGGATACCTTTTGCTGGTAGCAGTCGGTCCACTCACACCAGTAACTGCTGCAGAGAGCATTTCAATACAGCCAAAAGAAAGACAAACAAGGTGCAAAAAACCCATAGTGCTCAAAAGTTTTTGGTACCCCACCTCAAAACAACATCAGCTGTTTGACAGCAAAGTTTGAGTGCAGCTGTACCAGTCTATATCCTAGAGGTTTCCATATTTTAAGCAATAATATCCAGAGTCTGCGAACTAAATCTCTTGAACTTGAAGTTGCAGTTCATGAAGCAAATACTTGCTGTATGTTTACGGTGGAACACTGATGATTATTTAGCCAGTCATATTTTTAGGAAGGATACAAAGTGTGGTAGAGTTTGTATTATTCATAAATCTAATGTGGAAGAGGAAATGAAGTGTGAGACAGCAACATTGAGTACTGAAAAACATTTTGAAGCTTCTGCCATTCAGTTTCATGGGCAACTGATTTACATAATAATTAATTCAGTACATAGGGCACCTAGTGGGTATGTAGACTCCATCATTACCAAACGGGGGCCTCAGCTGGACATTATGTTTACTGAAAAAACCGCTATAAATGTCTGTGGGGACTTTAATATAAACCTTGTTAATGATTCTTCATCAAGAAAGCTGTTTCTTAATTAACTGCAGACTGTCAACGAGTTTCCTCTTATAAGTCCACCTGCTTAGTTTAGTTGTTACATTTTTGCCTCCCAGGCAGGGAGCCCAGTTTAGATTTGTGGCCAGGTTACAGATTTTCTCCACTTGTGTACTGGATGTTGTGTTGCCCTCATCATCATTAATCATCACCGACATGCAAGTCACCCAGTGTGGCGTCACCTGAAATAAGACTTGCAACCCAGTGGCCAAACTTCCATAAGAATAACAGATGGAACAACACGTTTTCAAATATGGACACCACAGAGAGAGAAATTATTAATGCTGACATAAGGCTATCTGATCATAATGCTCTCATCCTTAAAAAGCCAGCAGTAACCCATGAAGGAAATGACTATACTTTTTTCTAAAACAACAGAAGTGATTTTTCTGCAGAAAATTTCTTAAGCTTTGTCGTTAATCTGAGTAATGAGTCCTGTTTAGACATTTTTTACACTTATGTACTAACGATTGTTTTTAAACATTCATGTCAAATTTGAATTGTGTTTTCCAAAGGAACTGACTAGAGTCCATTCATGCTGGATTACTACATCTAGTTTAAAAACGTTCATTTGTCAAATGAAAAGAGCCAGAGCTCCACTTTATAAAATAGATAAAGACTTATAACCAATATATCACAGGTAACTGAAAAGCCAAAACTACTTAGAAACAATAGTGTAGTAAGGATGTTGGGCAATAAATCAAAATCTGTACAAGATATTGCACCAAGTGAAAGAGGTGAGATACATGAAGAACAGGAATTAACACTTACAAACGTTGATAATATCAAAATTGGCAAAACAGAGCAGCCAGATAACGTAAATGATTGCTTAACAAATGCTTTCCACACACTTAGCTTAAATTTCTGAAATCAGGACAAACTTAGAAATCGTACTCCTGCATACAGCGTGAGGTTAGTTCCAGCTTGTTAACATGAAGTAGTAACAGTGATTAAAAGACAGAACTGCAAAATGTCAGTGGTTGTGGATGATGTACCAGTGACATAATCGGTACTCCTTCACAAATTGCAGAGCCCTTTGCTCACAACTGTTAATTCATCATTCAGTTAGCGAATGTTTCCTAACAGAGCAAAAATATCGAAAGCGATACCTTTACTCAAGAGTGGTAGTAGGCATAAGATTGGAAGTTATCGACTCATTTCACTCCTCTCAGCATTCTCTAAAGTAACTGAAACGATCACAGTCTTCTGAATAATTATCACCATGTCTTTCGAATGGGTAGAAGCATAGAAAGAGTGGTAATAGTTTACATAGACGACCAGCTAGAAACATGGATAACAACAATATTGTTGTAGGAGTTAATTTAGAGCTTTCTAAATCTTTCGGCACTGTTAGTCATGAAATTATTTGGGATAAACTGGAAACAATGGGGATAAATTGGATATAAAACAAGTGGTTTCAGTCATATTTGCAAAATAGATCACTGGTTAGGGAGCTCACATCTACTGATTCTAATCATAAAATCAGGTTAGTATCTGAAACAAACAAAGTCGAAATAGGTGTACCACAGTCTTGTATGTTAGGTCCCCTTTTGTTCTTTATTTATTTAAATGATATACACATTTCAGAAACTGCAGCCAAGATCATATTGTTTGCAACTGAAGCTAGTGGAATAGTAAGCAATGTTAAGGAATCTCTGTCCATAATAAACGATCAAGTCCTCAAGTTCTTGCATTCAGTGTTAAAAGACCGACCATAATGCTAAGAAAACAAATTATATTCAATTTGTAAAGATGAATCAAAATCAAGATCTCCAACTAGTACTGGGTAGAAATTGGCATGATGCACAAAATTTTTAGGGATACATGTTCATCAAGATTTAAACTCCAAAGATCATGTTACTAAACTCATGCTTGTTTTGCTTTGAGAATTATTTCTAAAGTTTGCATCTCACATGGAGCTATAGTAGCTTATTTTCGCTGTTTACAGTCCTTTGTAATTCATGGAATAGTTTTTGGGGTAAAATCGATGATCAATTCAACGAAATTTTTACATTGCATGAAAGGGGTATTTGAATCTTGTCACACAGCACTACTAGGTCTCACTGGAAGCCTGTATTTAAAAAGTTCTGTTTGCTTACTGTATGCTCCCTGTTCATAAACAAAAGTGTGTTGATGAGAAGAGCTAGACTTGATGACCTGCAAACCAACCATGATTACGCTAGTCACAACACACAGAAATATGGGTTCCTCCATACAGAAGTTGGAACAACTCATACCCAAAGACATGTGAGCCACTTTGGTGTCATTCTTGATAATAGCCTGCCACCTTACATAAAGAGATTGCAGAAGGAAACAGCTCTTACAACAGAGTTAAAATCATTTCTTGTTGAAATGTGTTTCTACATTGTAGGTGAATATGTTAGCTTATAGGAACACTAGGCCTTCCCATCTATACTGTGTTTGTGTTTGTGTTTGAAAAAGAACTTTTGTGCTATATGTTTTCTGATCTCTGCATTTCAAAGGGTGTGCAATATCCTCCTCAGAGCGCCTGCTCTGCTGCCACATTAGTTATGGCTGATATAATGTCAGCAAATTCTTGTGTATTGAATTTTCAGCAGTGTTATATAATGTTATTATTTTTTTTCGGTGTTTTATATCAAAATTTCATGTCCTAGTTATGTCATTGATTTACTTCTCGTGTATGATGCAGTTGCAATGTAGATTGTGAATTTGTAATTTTCCTTCCAACCATGAAATGAGTGAGGTGGCTTTGACACTCTTCATGAAGTTGGCTCGCGTTTGGGTAGAGTGGTGTTCATTCCCTGTCTGGCCACCCAGACTTGAGTTTCCCACAGTTTTCCCAATTTACTAAAGTGTGTGGTGGGATAGTGCTTCCTTCCCGAGTCTTGTCATATCCTCTCCTACTTTCTTTATGTTTTATATATGTAAACAGGTTGCAACAAAAATACGTGCCACAAATTGCAGGTCAAATTCCCCACATGTAGATGAAGAAATAATGTTATATGAAAAGGGTCTTGAATAACTTTGTTTCTACATTACAACTCATTTTCTCCAACTCATTAAACATGGGAAACATACACAAACAGAATGCACCAGCATACACATGCAACTCTTTTTCAAACTAGTATGCTTTCCATGGGCATTTACACAAGCATCACTCTGCCATAATAGTGAATCTCAGATGCACTGATGTATACCTGGAGCATTTGCATGGTTTCGCAGCTGTCCATAATACTGGCACAGAGACTCCGAACGTCTTGTACTGGGGTTTCATACACATCTGTTACCGAATCTGGAAGCCAACTGACATTAACGCTAAAATAGGGTGTGCTCCATCATGCATGAAGTACCTGTTTTGTCATACAGTTAGAGGCACATCTGCTAACAAATCGTGTAGAATATTCTCTACGAAAGTATGATAGCTTTGTCCATTGAGCCTAGGTGGAAGAAAGTGAGGCCCTACCAAACACTCACCAACAAAGCCAGCCCCAACATTCACAGAAAATCTGTGTTGATAACTAGCTTTCAACAATTGCATCTGGGTTGACTTCTGCCCATACGTACCGACTGTGAAAATTTACAATCTGATTTCGTTGAAACGACGGCTCATCTGTGAACACCACCGTTACACAAAAAATAAGATTGACACTTTGTTGAATAAAGTATTCGTAGAAGAGTAACCAGGCAGATAAATCAGTTTCTGACAGTGCCTGGACATGCTGTAAATAGTATGGATACACCTAGTCCTCTTGTAACACCCACCAGTCATGTGGTCAACATTCAGTGCTGCAGCTACATGTCTTGTAGTGGCAATAGGGTCGTCGTCAACTTCATGACGAATTACTACCTCCTGTTGCAGTATCCTCATATGTCTAGGCCAGCCCCAACATTCACAGAAAATCTGTGTTGATAACTAGCTTTCAACAATTGCATCTGGGTTGACTTCTGCCCATACGTACCGACTGTGAAAATTTACAATCTGATTTCGTTGAAACGACGGCTCATCTGTGAACACCACCGTTACACAAAAAATAAGATTGACACTTTGTTGAATAAAGTATTCGTAGAAGAGTAACCAGGCAGAAAAATCAGTTTCTGACAGTGCCTGGACATGCTGTAAATAGTATGGATACACCTAGTCCTCTTGTAACACCCACCAGTCATGTGGTCAACATTCAGTGCTGCAGCTACATGTCTTGTAGTGGCAATAGGTTCGTCGTCAACTTCATGACGAATTACTACCTCCTGTTGCAGTATCCTCATATGTCTAGGCCAGCCCCAACATTCACAGAAAATCTGTGTTGATAACTAGCTTTCAACAATTGCATCTGGGTTGACTTCTGCCCATACGTACCGACTGTGAAAATTTACAATCTGATTTCGTTGAAACGACGGCTCATCTGTGAACACCACCGTTACACAAAAAATAAGATTGACACTTTGTTGAATAAAGTATTCGTAGAAGAGTAACCAGGCAGAAAAATCAGTTTCTGACAGTGCCTGGACATGCTGTAAATAGTATGGATACACCTAGTCCTCTTGTAACACCCACCAGTCATGTGGTCAACATTCAGTGCTGCAGCTACATGTCTTGTAGTGGCAATAGGGTCGTCGTCAACTTCATGACGAATTACTACCTCCTGTTGCAGTATCCTCATATGTCTAGGCCTCCACCGGTCGCGAGTATCAGGCATTTAGCCCCACATACCCTAACTCGACACACAATGGCTTTAAACGTTTTCCTGTCACGGCACCTTCACACAGGAAACATCTCCCGCTACAAACGTTGAGCGCGACCGCCATTGCCCTCAGCTAATCCATACATCAAATGGGCATCTGTCATCTCTCCGTTTGTGTACACTGCCATTTCACGAGCCAAGTCTGTGATTAACTCTACGTAGTAATTCGTGTGCTTTCTATAGACCCACTGCTCGCTGGAACAGTTTATATTACCTCTAAACAACCAATGATGTGTGTCATATGGCAACATGACATGTCAAACAAAACACTGGTAGTGTACAATGTAACCAGAGGTCACCAAGAGTGCATGTTCCTCAGGGGAATGTGTTACAGAACAAACTTATACATACACTTTAAAAGTCTTTCAGCAAAACGTACAGTTCCTACCAAACAAACTTGATGAAATAAATGTGCTTCTTAGCAATGATTGGAAGAAGGTATCAGTTTAATGTTTTTGTGAGCAATGGCTAGAGAAGGACCATTTACAGCATTCAAACATAACCGGTTTCACTCTGGCAAACAACTTTTGCAGATCAATATCAAAGCTTGGAGGAAGCTGCTTTAATGTAAAAGAAAACATAGACTATAAGAGAATAGACTGTGTAAATCAGTTAGGAAGCGAAAAACACTTTGAAGCCTCAGATGTTGAAATAACATCAGGAAAAGCTATAATAATGTGTGTTTACAGATCACCCAACAGCAATGTAAACATTTTCTTTAAAATACTTGACCTTGCACTAGGGAACTTAAAAATTCTTGCAAAACTATAGTTCTGTGTGGCGATTTTAATATTGACCTCTTAACACACAGCTCCCAAAGAGAAAAATTTCTTAATATTATTCACGAATATAACCTGTGCACTAAAATAAACTCCCTTACACACATAACAAAAAGTAGTGCTACACTTAGTGCTCAGATCTTTGTAAACACAAACATGCACACCTCAGAAAACTTTAATACTGGCTACAGTGACCACAATGCACAGCTTCTTGTCGTATGCAGAAGTATTGACTTGTCTAGGAATGGAAGTGTTATCTACAAGAGAAAATGCAGCATGCAAAATATTGAGCACTTCAAACATATGCTAAGTACCCACTCGTGGAATAAAACCTACAACAGTTACAACACAGATGAAAATCTGGATAATTGAATGGAAATTTACAGGCATTGCTTTGAAATTGCATTTCCAAAAAAGAAAATAATTTGTAAAGGCCCCAGCAAACCCAAAACTTGGATTACATCAGGGATCAAAGTATCGTGTAGAAGAGAAAGAGAACTTTTTGCACTATCAAAAACAGATAGCAGCCCTGAATTTGCTCACTACTTCAAAAAAATACAAGTTAACTTTGAGTCGTGTAATAAGGGAAACAAAATTAAGGGAAAATGACAAACTTATTATGGAATCCTCAAACAAAGTTAAGACAATGTGGAACACGGTATAGAGACTTACTGGAAAGGTGGAAACACACAAGAATATTGTGTTGTCACAGGCAGGCAACAAGATCACTGATCCAAAATTAATTGCTAACCACTTCAATACTTACTACACCAATATTGCTGGTGAGCTAGTGAAGGAACAAATGGGAAAAACATCAAACAAAATATTATAGGAAATTTCTGGAAATAGTTTAACAAATACATCCATGTTCCTTCGTCCAATGACAATGTGCCAGATTATATTATAAAAGTATCTGCTGAACAGATACTCGCACCACTGCTAGACATATGCAATTTTTCACTATCAAGAGGTATTTTCCCACAACAGTTAAAAACTGCAAAAGTTGAACCCCTTTACAAAAGGGGCGAGCGGCAGCAGATGGTCAACTATAGGCCTATGTCACTCCTCTCAGGTTTTTCAAAAATCATTGAAAAACTAGTTCTGTCGCAATTAACTGATTTCTGTAACAAAAAAATATGATCTCAGAATGGCAGCATGGCTTAAGGCCTCAGTGCAGTACTGAAACAGCCACTTTTAGCCTCATAAATCGTATTTTAAATTCAGTGGATAACACAGAAATGTTTTGGGGATTTTCCTGGATTTAACAAAAGCATTTGGTTTAACAGACCATGAAATTCTCCCAAGAAAGTTAGAGTGGTATGGTGTAAGAGGCCTGCCACGCTAGTGTCTGAAATCCTACCTAGAAAATTGCTCTCAGATAACAGATGTAAAACACATTGTAAAAAACGAACTCCAAGCTTATCAATCGAAACCTTCCACATTAACGCACGGTGTACCACAAGGCTGAATTTTAGGCCCCTTTCTCTTCTTAATTTTCATAATAGACTTCCCCCTACACGTTCAACACACCAAACCAGTGCTATTTGCAAATGACACAAGCATATTAATTGAAGGTGAAAACGAAATGGCTCTAAGTTTAAATGCTAAAGTCACAAATGAAAATGTCCAGAGCGGTTTATGAGGAATAAACATACATAACAAAATAAAAACCCATTAAAACCAAACATGTCCATGGAAAACCAAAGAATTAACAGTGTCACTGAAACAAAATTTCTTGGCATCTACTTACAAGACAATCTTAAATGGGATTCCCACATCACGTCATTAAATTGTAAACTATCGAAAATGACTTATGCGATGAGGATTATATGGAACAACACAAGTCCTGAGATGGTTAGAGCAGTGTATTATACTTGCGTACACTGCCTATTGAGATATGGCATAATATTCTGAGGAAATTCTCCTCATAGCATAATAACATTCCAGAAAGGAAAAAAGTTTGTGAGGATAATGAAAAATGCTAACAGCTGAAAAAATCATACAAACCATTCTTTAAAGAACCGGGGATTCTACCCCTACCATGTATCTATATACTAGAAGTTGTCATGTACCTAAAAAAAGCATGCTTAAAAATGGAAATAAAGTTATTCAAAATAAATCTGTACATGAACACCATACAAGGCAAATAGTGACATACACAGACATCACTGTTATACCACACTGTGCAAGAAAGGTGTATATCACTCAGCTTCACATTTGTTTAATAAGCTGCCAAGTAACTTAAAGGCCATAAGCAAAATCCATAGCTTTAAAAAAACTGTAACTTCATATCTCTTGGAAAACTGTTTTTACTCAGTAACACAGTATCTTGAAAAATAAGTTAATTTCTGTTGTAACAATATAAAAATGTAATGTAACAATATAGCAATATAACAATGTAACAATTTATAAATGTTATGTATACAATCAATGTAACAGTATATTAATGTAATGTCATTTTGTCCAACATCCAAGGGTATAGTATATGTATACCTCATATAGTATATGTATACCTCAAAGATTCAGGACGTAAATAAATAAATAAATAAAGGTGACATACGTTTTCCATTGGTTTCAGATCAGACGAAATTGGTGACCAAGACATGAACGTCAGTTCACTATCATGCTCCTCAAATCACTGTAGCACGATTATGGCCTTGTGACATCAACGGTTATCCTACTGGAAGATCGGTGTACTGTCAGGGAAGACATCGTGCTTGAAGGACACAAGTTGTCCACAATAATTCTCATGTGGCGCACAGCTCCCTTGTCCCTTCGATTACTACCACACATCACATGGCAGCTCAAATGACTGCCCATTATAGCATAATAGCGCCCCCACTGCCCTGTGTCCATGGCGTGTTGCATGTTTCAAGCAGACATTTCCTTGGATGACTGTGTATCCTTGACATGATCATAGACCTGGTGTAACAATACACGTGATTCATCCAATCAGGTAATGCGTTTCAAATCATGCATGGTCTAATCTCGACGATCATGTGCTCACTGCATTCGTAATTGATGAAGTCGACTTAACATGGGCATCTTCTGCTACAGGGCCTCATGTTCGACCATGTGTGCTGAACAAAGTGCTTTGAAAGATTTGTGCCTGGACTAGTATTATACAATATCGTCAGATCTGCTACAGATTCCTGTCTACCCTCTTTTCAAGGCTGAGCAAGCCTTTAGCATCCACTGTCAATGATAAAGTGTGGACAGAAAGCATTTTCCGGAATGCGTTTAACACAGAGCCCCAATGCAGACTATTATGAAGGCAGGCGCATACGGAATAGGTTCAAATATTTCTGAGTGGCTCAAAGACATCTTAAGTAATAGAACCCAGTACATTGTCCTCAATGGTGAGTGTTCATCAGAGGCAACAGTGTAGCAAGGAGTGACATACAGTGTTATAGGACTGCTATTGTGTTATAGGACTGCTCTTATTTCATAAATGATCTGACACACAGGGCAAGCAGCACTCAGTGGCTGTTTTCTGATTGTGACGTGGTGAGGCGGATTCTGTCGCCGTTGAGTGACCGTAGGAGAATGTAAGATAACTTAGACAGAATTTCTAGTTAGTGTGATGAATGGTAGCTTGCTCTAAATATGGAAAAATGCGAGCTAATATAGATAAGTTGTAAAAACAATCCCATAATGTTAGAGTACAGCATTAGTAGTGCGCTGCTTGACACTGTCACGTGGATTAAATATCTAGGCGTAACGTTGCAAAGTGATATGAAATGAAGCAAGACTGAGGACAGTAACAGGGAAAGTGAATTATCGACTTTGGTTTGTCGGGAGAAGTTTTGGAAAGCATGGTTCATCTATAAAGGAGACCGCATATGGAACACTGGTGCAACCCATTTTACAGTGCTGCTCGAGTGTTTAGGATACCTGTCAGGTCAGATTAAAGGAAGACATCGAAGCAATTGATAAGTGTGATGCTAGATTTGTTACCAGTAGATTCGATTATCACATGAGTGTTACAGAGATGCTTTGTGAACTGAAATGCGAATCCCTGGAGCGAAGACAAGATTCATTTCGGGAAACACTACATAGAAAATTTACAGAATCAGCATTTGACTTGACTGCAGAATGATTCTACTACCTCCAGTGTAAATTACGCATGGGGATCACGAAGACAAGATAAGTGAAGTTACTTCTCGTACAGAAGCATATAGACAATCGCTTTTCCCTTGCTGTTTGTGATTGGAACAGGAAAGGAAATAATTATTAATGATAAAAGGTACCATCTGACATGCACCATATGGTGGCTTGTGGAGTATGTACATAGATGTAGATGCAAATATGCATTAACTTGTCGCTTTCTCGTGGTTTCACTGTCCTTTGACCACTTTCCATAGATGCTCGTGGCAGAAGCACCCAAGACACTTGTTCCTAGGCGCTGAGCCATAACAATCTACCCTTTGTCAGTGAGGTTTATGTCGGTGGGTTTCCCCATTTACAGTCCGTTTCTTTGCTAGAATGATTCCCCATTCGTTTCTGTTCCGCCTTTCTCGCCCACATTGCCACCAGGTGACATTCGATCTTCTATCAGGCAGTGGTCACAATTTTTATCAGTATATATTGGATCATAGTTTTTGTCTAAATATGTCTATGCAAGTTCCAGAGCTTTATTCCTGTAATTTAGTATATTCAGTTGAAAATGTCCTAATATTTCGAAATCCAAATGTGAATAATGTTGTTGTTGTTTCTTTTCCATCAAATACTCAAATGCACGTGAGGACAGTATTGGAAATTTGTGATAAGGTCTTATGGGACCAAACTGCTGAGGTCATCGGTCCCTACGTTTATGCACTACTTAATCTAAATTAAACTAACTTACGCTAAGGATAACACACACATCCATACCCGAGGGAGGATTCGAGCCTCCGATGGGGGCAGCTGTTCGGACAGTGACAAGGCACCTCAGACTGTGCAGCTACCCCGTGCAGCGAGGACAGTATACCAGTGCATATAAAATTCACTTTCTTTCAAACTCTGAAGCCTGAACTGTTGACCACTAGTAAAAAGCTGGTAGACATTTCCTTTTCTTAATAAATTCACTAAAATGTTAGAGTCATTAGAATTTATATGCTTCTGCCATTGTAGCAAAAGTATTTGGAACTTTATGTTAAAATACTATTGCAGCCCATAGTCATACAAGACTCCAGTTCTCTAATGTGTAAATATTTGCGTTATATAAAATAAATAACATTTTCCTGTATAGATGTTAAAACTGAAGGCTTTTAAAAGAGAAACTTTTTCTATTACTCTTAGAAGTCAGATTATGTATCGACAGAATTGATAACAAGAACAATTTTAGTATCCTTCAGTCTTTTAGTGGTGTGTGATGGGTGTAAGTCAGCAAAGTTACACAACATGTCAGATGAACTAAACGTTTTCTTCAGTTTCAATGCACATCAAATGAACATGTTATACTGAATGTAGAACAAAGAGTCAGGAGCAATGTGGAATGTACTGATGTATAAGGCTGGCGTAAACTCATGGGCTTTAGTCAGATAGAGATGGTTAATTGTAGAACTCTGATAATTCTTTGGGAATTCACAATTTAATGTGACTCACACACACAAGATGTAAAGAAAATTATAAATACAAATGTGTAATCAGAACTGCTACATCACATTAATTACAATGAAGCATTTCATCTGGTATGATGAATGAGATTTGAAATTTTCAGCAATCACAATCCATGTAAAAGAAAAATCTTAAGCAAGTGGTGCACCTCTGAAAAAATTAAGTCATAGGGAAGCTCCATTTGTTTGTGTCACTTTTTAAAATCAACATAAAATAGCAGACAATTCTGAAATTTAAGTTACAGTTTGGCTGTAAAACTTCCATGCATAAGAAGTATTTTCAGTTATGTCATATGCACAAGCTAGTATTCCATAGAGAGCTGTCTGCAAGGAAACACTGAGAATTTTTTCAGCTAGAGTAGTTCATTTACAGGAGAGCAGTGCAGAGCAAATTGGAAGCACTAGGAATATGCTTAACTCACCTCGAATACCTTGAGAAAATGCAAAGTACGAAGTATCTGAAGTGCTAGGCAAAGTAAGAGTGTGCTGTATAGAAGTAAATGAGTGTGTTTTATTTATTTTCATTTGGTACGCATATTCCATAGATCCGTACATGCGAGTGATCCGCCTGGATGTGGAACATGTCAATACAATTGTAGAAATACAATTAATGCTACAGAATAGTAATATAATACAATGATACAGATATTAATAAGTATCACTTTTTCTCATTTACAAGCTGTCATTTAACTAGTATAGCAATTCACAATATAACATTATAACTATAACATTAACATAATATTGTATTGTCCATCTAATAACTAAGAGACTAAATACATCTATTATTAAGGGAGGGCATTACTTCTGGAAAAGAATTCATCTAAGGAGTACAGTGGATGGTCAAGTAGGTATTTTTTTAACGTACCTTTGAACAGCATTTCATTTTCTCTTGTACATTTCATATAATTAGGCAATGCATGAAAAGTCTTTATAGCAGCATACTTTACTCCCTTCTGTACAAGTGATAAATTTTTTAGTTCAACATATAGATCATCTTTACCTCTAGTATTGTAGTTATGGTATGAACAATTTGTTTCATACTGAGCATAGTCTTTATTAACTACATTCATCAGAGAGTATATGTACTGACATGTTGTGGTCAGAATACCTAACTGTGTGAATAGTTTTCTACATGAGGTTCGTAGAGGAACCCCACGCATGATTCTGACAGCTCTCTTCTGAGCAGTTAAGATTTTTTTTAGGCTGGTGAATTACCCTAGAATATTACCCCGTAACTCATTAATGAGTGAAAGTACCCAAATTAAGCTGATTTTAAAATGTTGATGTCCCCAAAATGAGTAATGATTCTTAGAGCAAAAGTTGCTGATGAAAGCCTTTTTAGAGTAAGGGACACATGCTGTTCCCAGTTGAGCCTACTGTCAATGTGAACCCCCAGGAATTTAGTGAATTGCACCTGTTCTAATTCCTGGTTGTCATGAGCAATTACTATATTTTCTAGAGTTTTATTTTTTGTGTGCAACTGTATAAAATTAGTTTTTTTAAATATTAACTGAAAGAGAATTAATTGAAAACCAAGCTGTAACTTCTCTGAGTATATCATTAACACCAGTCTCCAGATCAGCAGTAGACTTACCATCCACGACAATGCTTGTATCATCAGCAAACATTGTGAATTCACAATTTTTATTAATGGACAGGGGTAAATCATTAACATATATTAAAAACAGCAAGGGTCCAAGGACAGATCCCTGGGGAACTCCATGTTGAATTTTGCCCCATTCAGAATCCACTAGACTGGAAGATCCTTTGTTGCAGCCGTTTAGAACCACCTTTTGTTTCCTATCTTCAAGATATGATTTTAGCCAGCTACCTGTAGGCCCTTTGATTCCTTAATGATAGGCCTTCTCCAAGAGTATTTTTTGGTTTACACATTCAAAGGCCTTGGAAATATCACACAAGACACCAACTGGTAACTTCTTACTATTAATAGACTCCAATACATCATTTGTGAGTGAATATATGGCACGCTCTGTGGAAACCCATTTTTGAAAATCAAACTGTCTGTGGTTAATAATATTAAGTTTATCAAGATGTGCCACAATCCTGTTATACACTGCCTTTTCAAGAACCTTTGAAAATGTTGTTAAGAGAGAGACAGGACGATAATTTTTGACATCTGTAGCATCGCCAGACTTGAAAAGATGTCTTACAATGGCATATTTCATTCTCTCTGGAACAACTCCCTCATAAAGAGACGTGTTGCAAATGTCAGCAAGTACTACACTTACATCATTAGTGCAGGCTTTCAACAGTTTACTAGAGATGTTATCTATACCTGAAGATCCTTTACTTTTCAATGAGCGAATAATTTCTTTTATTTCATTAACAGTTATAGGTGTTACATTAATATCATTAATATCATTAAAACATTGTGGGAGGTTAAGTTTCAGAATATCTGCAGCTTCCCTTAGGTCACCAGTGCAACCTATTTCAGAGGTGACACTTAGAAAGTGGTTGTTAAATGTGTGTGCTATCTGTTTACTATCAGTTATTTTCAAATCGTTCATTTTTAGGACAGCAGTTTTTTCATTGTCAGATGGTGCAGTACCTGTTGCCCTCTTTATTACATTACAAATCGTTATGATTTTATTATTTGAACGGTTAATTTCAGATTGTATGCACATACTTTTAGATTTTTTAATGACTTTAGTTAAGATTTTGCAGTATGTCCTATAATATTTCATCTGGAGGGGATTATTGGATTGCCTGGATATTATATACAGCTCTCTTTTTCTTTGGCATGATATTTTTATGCCCTTGGTGAGCCATGGTTTTTTGCTTGATTGCCTGTTCTGTAGTCTACAGACCTTTTTTTGTAAGACACTTTCAAATATACCTGCCAATTCATCAGTAAATAAATTATATTTTGTATTAACATCATTTGCAAGATAAACATACCTCCAGTCAGTCTCCCAAATGCATAATTTTAATTTTTGGACATTTTCCTCATTCATGTTTCTAATGGTTTTCCACTGTGCACTAGCTTTGTTCTGATTTGTATTAAAGTTGTCAATTGTGAGTATTTGCCCATCATGATCAGAGAGACCATTTATGACTTTTTCAACTTTGATGTGATGAGTTTTACTCATATCTATAAAGATATTGTCTATTAGAGTGCTGGAAGTGGCAGTAGTTCTTGTGGGAAAACTGACAGTGGAGACAAGGTTGTAGGTATGCATTAAATTTGCAAACTCTGTCTTAGAAGATGAGCTTTCTAGGAAACCTATATTAAAATCTCCAGTCACTATAATGTCCCTATTTTTTCTTGTGGGATACAATAGCACAGAATCTAATTGTTTCATGACTACTTTAAAGTTACCAGATGGAGCCCTGTATACTGCTACTATTACCAGTTCCTTGTTAGCTTGTACTATTTCTGTGACACATGCCTCAAAGTCTTTCTCTACACAATATTTCTCCATATCTATTCTATTAAAGACAGGCTGTTTTTCACATAAATAACTGCCCCACCTTTGCACATATGGTTTCTACAAAATGAGGTAGCTAAAACACAGTTTGGAATATTGAGCATTTCGATACCAAAAGTGACATGGTGTTCTGTCAGACAGAGAATATGACCACAATTTGCGCCTGTTGGTTCATCAATATTTACAATAAATTGGTCTAACTTACAGAGCAGGTTTTGAATATTTTGGTGAAAAATTTTGAGCTTATTTTTAATTACATGACTGGTTTGACATACCAGTATTACAGGAATAGTTTTCTGCAGGGAAGAGGGAGCTTTTGTGCTGGTAACACCCACATTTGTTGTTATTAACTACATTACTTACATTCTGATTGGAACCTTCCCCCTTCTGCCCCAGTGCCATAAAAAAATCCCCATTTGCAGCTGAAGACTTTCTTGATCTCAGGCACATCCTATGTGGAGCAGCTGCAGTCACTACTGTGCTCCTTTTTGCCATAGAGGGGGGATCTCCTGTTGGTGAGGTTTCTACACTGTCAGCTTTTACACTTGATCCTGTGGGGGTTGGTGTTGCTGATTCTGCTATTGATGACTGTTCTTCCTCCTTAAATGCTGCTACTTCACAAGCTGGTAGTGGATTAACGTTTCCCACTTGAGTTGTAACTGCTGGTGCTGTCTTGCTTTTGCATAAAAGACCTGTTTGTTTTGATTGACATACAGGTGCTCCTGCATATGAAGTCTTCCCTTCAGCTGTTCCATTAGGTTTGAAGGAATATTTTGATGACACTGTCTGTATTTCTTCCAATGGTACAGTTTCAATGGGCACAGATGCTTTTAGAATGATTGGAGGAGCGGTGTTTCCAAATAGTTTGAATGTTTCTGCTAATAGTTCTTTAGCGAGTACACGTTTTCCCAGCCGGTTCCTGTGCATTCCATGTCGAGTAAAATGGTTTCTCTCTTCGGAATTACTGTCCAAAAACTTCACGTCCTTGAATGCCTTGCATACCTTTTGAAACATTCTGTTTGTGAATTTGATTTCATTATTTACACATGAACTGTTTATTAGGTCATGTCTGTGTGGGATGCTAACGACGATTGTTTTTCTTGGCGAGATTCTTTCCAGTGCATTTTGCAATGCTGTGATAGAATTTTTCGACTCATTTTTATAAACATCGTTAGCTCCAGCAATAATTACGCAAACATTGTTTGGTTGAGGGTTTAAATCTTTAATTATTTGCTGGAAAGGGGCCCTGGGTTTTACTGTGGCAGTAACGGAAAATTTAGATTGCATATTCATAAGAATAGGGGCTAAATCTCGTCCATGGCTGTCTGCAAAGAGGCAAACTTCTGGTTTTGTTTCGTCTTCTCTCAATAATTTCATTTGTCGGTGTTTCTCTTGTGCGATGGGCGCAAACAAGTTTTTCGTAACTATAGCAGATATTGGAGCACTTTGACTTTCATTAACGGTTTCTTTGAGAGTGTTGTAGGTTTCACTTTGTACATTTTTCACACAAGGATTAAAATCGGCATTCAAAGAATTAATTAACGATTCGATGTCATTCATATATTTTTTAGCTATTGCGAGTTCTACTTTCAGCACATCAGAGATGAGTTCTTCAGTACCAGCATTATATATCTTGACTGCAATTTTTCGAGTAGCAACATGGATGATGCTGATTTAGGAACAGTGGCATCTAAGCAAGTGGATGATAATGGTTGTTGTTTTGAGGGCCAGGTGCAGAAGTAAGTACACTCCTGGAAATGGAAAAAAGAACACATTGACACCGGTGTGTCAGACCCACCATACTTGCTCCGGACACTGCGAGAGGGCTGTACAAGCAATGATCACACGCACGGCACAGCGGACACACCAGGAACCGCGGTGTTGGCCGTCGAATGGCGCTAGCTGCGCAGCATTTGTGCACCGCCGCCGTCAGTGTCAGCCAGTTTGCCGTGGCATACGGAGCTCCATCGCAGTCTTTAACACTGGTAGCATGCCGCGACAGCGTGGACGTGAACCGTATGTGCAGTTGACGGACTTTGAGCGAGGGCGTATAGTGGGCATGCGGGAGGCCGGGTGGACGTACCGCCGAATTGCTCAACACGTGGGGCGTGAGGTCTCCACAGTACATCGATGTTGTCGCCAGTGGTCGGCGGAAGGTGCACGTGCCCGTCGACCTGGGACCGGACCGCAGCGACGCACGGATGCACGCCAAGACCGTAGGATCCTACGCAGTGCCGTAGGGGACCGCACCGCCACTTCCCAGCAAATTAGGGACACTGTTGCTCCTGGGGTATCGGCGAGGACCATTCGCAACCGTCTCCATGAAGCTGGGCTACGGTCCCGCACACCGTTAGGCCGTCTTCCGCTCACGCCCCAACATTGTGCAGCCCGCCTCCAGTGGTGTCGCGACAGGCGTGAATGGAGAGACGAATGGAGACGTGTCGTCTTCAGCGATCAGAGTCGCTTCTGCCTTGGTGCCAATGATGGTCGTATGCGTGTTTGGCGCCGTGCAGGTGAGCGCCACAATCAGGACTGCATACGACCGAGGCACACAGGGCCAACACCCGGCATCATGGTGTGGGGAGCGATCTCCTACACTGGCCGTACACCACTGGTGATCGTCGAGGGGACACTGAATAGTGCATCCAACCGTCATCCAACCCATCGTTCTACCATTCCTAGACCGGCAAGGGAACTTGCTGTTCCAACAGGACAATGCACGTCCGCATGTATCCCGTGCCACCTAACGTGCTCTAGAAGGTGTAAGTCAACTACCCTGGCCAGCAAGATCTCCGGATCTGTCCCCCATTGAGCATGTTTGGGACTGGATGAAGCGTCGTCTCATGCGGTCTGCACGTCCAGCACGAACGCTGGTCCAACTGAGGCGCCAGGTGGAAATGGCATGGCAAGCCGTTCCACAGGACTACATCCAGCATATCTACGATCGTCTCCATGGGAGAATAGCAGCCTGCATTGCTGCGAAAGGTGGATATACACTGTACTAGTGCCGACATTGTGCATGCTCTGTTGCCTGTGTCTATGTGCCTGTGGTTCTGTCAGTGTGATCATGTGATGTATCTGACCCCAGGAATGTGTCAATAAAGTTTCCCCTTCCTGGGACAATGAATTCACGGTGTTCTTATTTCAATTTCCAGGAGTGTATATGTGCCACTGATTTGTATAACATGCAGACTAGAACTGCAAAAGGTAGAATCAAGGTAGGTACTGTCGAGAATGCACAGGAAACTACTAATGATGTTAGTTGTGTTGCGAACGTTTGGATAATAATGTGGTATAGACACATAAGAACGATGAGTGGTCGCCATTTGGGGTGTCACCACCATCTCCAAAGGCCGGAGGGAGGAAGAGAAAAAAACGAGAAATACTTATAAGGCTAAAAATCGAGCTGACAAGACTGAATCCTTTCGGGACTGTGTGCCTGAGGATCAGGCTAAGTTTGACGACAATTAGGATATTATAGGTAATGAGGGTAAGAGAAAACGTCGTTTAGCTGTTCTTAAAAGCCTTCTCAAAATTGGAGAGACTTTGTTTCAGCCAGAGGAGACAGCTGCAAATAGCACAATGTCCCAAGATTTTGTTATCATAAAGGGAGAACCAGCTAAACTGATAGCGTTACTCAGACGCTCATATCCTCTCATGCGTCTTCAAAATGACGTATAAAAATCAGCCATGCGCAATTGTCGACTGTCATTGGGACTCGTGGTCGAAACGAGTGAGCCATGCATGTCACGGAATATTTTTATAACAAGTGTGAATATAGTGACAAGTTAGTGTGGCTCCATGTGTCTGGTGCTCTCATACTGTAGTATTCACATTTTAGCGAAGAAATGGAAACGTGTTTATTGGTTGCGACCCAGTGAATATGTCAAATGGTGTATGATGTTATTGCATTTTATCTGTTTCTTGACCCTGTTTTGATTAATGTGTTTATTCCTTTGAGGACCAGATATGTAGCATAATGTATGCTTTACATTTACAAAGTTATATGTACTTTGTACACCTGTGACAATTGCAGTGGCAATAACATTTAATGTTGGAAATAACAGAGTCAAGTGGGAACGATTTTTCGACAGGCAGACTTTTCCTTATAAATGCATCGAGGCGTGGAACTTCGAAGTTTCTCGCACTTGCTCTCTGGAATTGTTAATGCTGATATTACTTGTGATAATGTGATTGTTCAGATTTATGTATATATAAGTAATTCGACCCTAGTAACTGCAACTTCGCGAATTTCTCATAACTTTTTTCGAGGTTGGACTACCACAGGACGTTTGCTCACAATGGCATGTTTATATCATCCGGACCCCCCCCCCCCCCCAAACATACGTTTTTCATATTAGGGGCATTGTGCTGCCACCTGCTGCCAGGTGCTCGATAACAGCGACCTCAGTAGTCATTAGACATCGTGAGAGGGGTGTCACTTGTGTCATTGACTCAAGGTTGTTTACCTCGAGTGGAGAGCATATCAACACTTCGCATAATGGCGGCTCATCGCCGAAGGACGTATGTTGATTTCATAAGGAATTTGGAGCAACCACAAGTGAATGTGTTTCCCCTCGAAATTTCACATATCAGCAACAACGTACTACTGCTAGTTCTGCAGTAAGCATTGTACCATAGGAATATTCCCACTCAGTCAGAAAAAATATGGACTTTGGAACATGCCATTAACGACACAACAGTGCATCATTGTGCAGCACGTCACTTCACACATTTTCGACTGCGGTACACTTTTAACTGGAATTTTGTAGCCGGCCAGTGTGGCCGAGCGGTTCTAGCGCGGCTACAGTCTGGAACCACACGACCGCTACGGTCGCAGGTTCAAATCCTGCCTCGGGCATGGATGTCTGTGATGTCCTCAGGTTAGTTAGGTTTAAGTAGTTCTAAGTTCTAGGGGACTGATGACCTCAGATGTTAAGTCCCATAGTGCTCAGAGCCATTTGAACCATTTTTTTGGAATTTTGTAATAGCAGATGTATCTGTGCCAATTATAGGGGCACATTTTCTTGGCCACCACAAACTTTCTCTATACTTAGCAAGCGGTATGATTAATCGTTCTATTACTGGACACTCAGTGCAGAGGCAGATGGACAATTTAGGCACAACAGTACGGGCACATAAAATAAAACGATTGACGAAAATTATTGCCGATCTTGAAGAGGAGACAGCCAGGACTCACATCACATTACAGGAGGTGGTACAGCAGAAAGCATTACTATGTCAAGAAAATTCAGAGATACTGGAAGCAACAAGCAATCGTTAAGAACAGTTGCACAGCATACACAAGAGACTAGTAGATTAGCAGCATTACTAGCAGCAGCTTCAACCTCAGGTGCAGCAGTATATCGACACACTAAGTAGGAAGAGACAAAATGCGCAGGCCAGTGAAGTGCAAACCACCAAGTTTTTACCTGATTATGTCGGCAAAAGGAAACACTTGGTCAATACAAAATACGGACAAAATTCGAGATATTGCTCAAGGGAGAAAGCGTTACATTCTTACATTACAAGGTCCCTCATTCAACGACAGTGCAACGAGACTTGCACCAGATCAACATCAGGCAGCTAAACGAATTGTAAACGGACTTTTGCACTCTAGCCTTTTGCTAGTAGCTGGGCATCACCGATCCATTAGTACGTAAAAAAGACAGTTCTTATAGACTGAGCAGATGTTACGGATCACTTAACTTCTGTACTACACCAGATAGATACCCCATGCCCCCTACGTTTTTTGTGATATATTGCATAAAGGGCTACACCAGATTCCAGTGACGCCAAATGACATTCCAAAAACGGCAGTTATTACACCCACTGGTCTTTTCGAATTGATGTGAATGCCTTATCGGTTAAAATCCAGCCTAGACATGGCAGTGTTTTGTCAGCTCAGTAATAGTTGAGTTTCTGTTCTGTTTTTGTTACTTGGTTGATATATTGGTTTTCTCAACATGAGTGGAAGAGGATGAAACACATTCAAAAATGGAGAGAAGGAACAACTTTGCAAAAATTATATAACTACATCTGGTATTAAACCCACAGCTTCAAGAGGACTAGTGTATTCTGTAGGATGATGTCTATCATAAAAACGTTCAAATTATAATAAATCAAAGCACCATCAACAACATGCAAAGACATATATGCCACAATCATATTCTTGAATGTGAATGTCATTACAAAAAGCAACTTCGTTAATGTTCTAAATACTTTGCAATCTTGTGATAATTTGTCGGGAAACCAAACAAATCAAAACAGTTTCTCAAAAGCTTGAGCTTCCAATTCATTATGGACCCAAGGTATGTTTTATCAATTTCATAATTTTTATTTGTGCTTTCCATTTACTGTGGGGTGAGAATAGGGTACTTTTGTAAAGGGCGAATGTACTTTTTCACCTGTCAGTAAAAATTACGTCATAGTTTTGACAGTAAGGTGCACACATTGACAAAATTACTTTTAATGAACACTTTGCTATTCCAATTTCATCGACAACCACGCCATTGTATAAGAAGGGATAAGCCTTTCCCATCCCATGAGTCGTTACTGAACCGAAACGGCTCCATTTTCATGTAAGATCACAAAACTTTGTCCAGGAACTGATGATGTGTATCTTTTGTGAGCTTTCCAGATTTTGTCCTGTTGTGTACACAGTATGACGCCATTCCATTGACTGGTTTATGTCTAGGAATCGAGGACCAAATTTGCTACTGGCTTCTTGGATACAAACAAAAACTGTTAACTGTTGGATTTTCGGAAAGTGTTACTCTGTACTGGGATGTGTATGGGTGGACAGGCACACAAGTACAAAACAGTTGTAGTGGAGGAAACAAGCGACAAGGGGAGGAACAACTTTGGATAAATATTAAATAATCGATTCGTTGGTGTTCGATGATCTTACAGATGCTAGAAAAAATGGATATCTAGTTACTACAGATGCATTATTACAGTGGGTAATAGTTGCAGCAGTCTCATTGCTGTAAAAATGTTTTGAATACATAGCCTCAAACAATTAGTGCGATCCACAGAATTCAGGAGTGTCTTGGCACCAAATACATCAGCATGACAGGTTTACATTTGGTGCATTAACCAAAGCAGCAACCTTCTTTCAGCGCACAAAGGAATTAATGACATTAACTGCCAGTGAGCAGTTATTTATATCAGTGGGGAAAGCTGAAAATTTAAGCTGGACTGGGATTCCAGCCCAGGTCTCCTGTTTACTAGGCGGATGCGCCGAGCACTATGCCGTCCAGACACAGTGATCAATACAACTGCACGGATTACCCTAGCACGCCTCCTGTCAGACCCAAATTCTCAACGCATCAAGACACTACCGATGTAGTTTGGACATTATCTTCATTACTCGCTGTATTTCACCGTTTCCCGTAAGAGTTCGAGCTTGCTGTGCATCTACACTGAAGGGATCATTGGTCATCTGCATATTAATTATATATATGTGGTGCCTGTTCTTTTGTAATGTTTGTCTGTCCTTCCCATTTTACGCTATTTATATAACTCTCATCTCCTCAGCTAAACAAAGCCGATGAGCAGTTATTTCAAGTGACAAGTTGATGTTCACAGTGACTACCTTGAAAGAATTATTAAGCCTTTTCAAAAGTCTCCAATATGAAATGACATTAGAATTAGCATTGTCCACCTAGTCAGATCTGGTCACAAGTGCCGTACTACTTAAAGCAGCAGTTGGTTTTAATAATTACATGTCGATCATTCTCATGTTAACATCGTGATATCAGAGGGGGTTTGTTTGTGTGAAACAACAGAGAAACAAACTACGAGCAAAATGTGTCGACTCAAACATATTGCACAGGAATTCCGTCCTCTGCTCATCTAGGGTTAACCTTTTCTTGTTACTTCGGTTCCCCTATGTCTTCATTCATCAGGTGCTTTTCACTGTTATTAAAATGCACCACGAGCATATATATTGTGATCATTACGAGCAGACAATACATCTCGACTCATTGGTTTTTAGGGAATGAAGATAATTTTGATTGAGAATGATGTATTTGACACATTACTGTTAGCACTTTTTGTTCATTGTTTCACATTCTCGTCACAACTGCTTCTTCTGTCATATTATCAGACACTGGAATCGACCTTACTTTGTAATGAATCACTTGTTTAATTATCTTCGCTTTTTTTGAATCCTATTTTTTGATCATTGAGAAAAATTTCCTTGCACGGTTTGCTTTTGTGTTTTGTTTCTATATGTTATACGCAGTGCACGAAGTCTGATTACAAAGGGTGAACATTCATCAACAGTGCAATGTCTCTTTTTATTTGTGTTATTAAGTATTAAAGGTGGTAACAATGCGAGCATTCATAAGGAAAGCTCAATTATTAAAACGAATGCTATTGACTCATAACTTTAATAGCATCTGGTCATACCTGTACCTATGACATTTTGTGAATAGAGTATTTTAACTGATGAAATAACTTTATCTGGCTGCCGTTTATGATGTTCGAGAAGCAGTCGGTATATCTGGATATTATTCATAACTAAACTTTAGTCCCAAATAATAGTTACAGATATGTGAATAAAAGTCATTGGCCTATACTAGGAATTTTTTCTCCCAGTCAATGCACTAGCAGTCAGCGACATTGCATCTTCAAAAGGCAAGCTTTTCCAGTGATAGCCATTTAGCCGCAGTGTAAATAAATTAGGTCCTGCGATTCTGCCATGCCGCTAGTAAAAATGTACCTGTACAAACACACACACACACACACACACACACACACACAACAGTAGGCTGCTGTGGGTCGCTACAGCCAGCTCAAGATTCGTATCAACTGAGCTACCTATCACTAGTCTAATGGAGAGTTGGCAACATTGCAGAATATATTTGGCAACTATGTGCTATCAGCTTACTTCCTGAGTTGGTTAAGAATTATCCTAGTAAAATCACTCTATATTTCCTTTAAAATTAGATTACATACATATTCTGAATTATTCTCACTTAATGGATAACACTGAGGTAGCAAATTTACTGTTTTCTGTGCAGGAAGCTCCTTCCAACAGCTACTGCAGCTTACTTTGCCATTTGTATTGTGCATTCTTTGTGTTAACCGTTAGTGGGGCAAAATGGGAGCGCTGTTTGATGCAGCTGTGTCCTAACTTAGTGGTAAAGTGTCCACCCTTCAGGTAGAAGAGGCCATTGTGTTCGGTTCTAATCTAGCTGGGGACCATATTTTTACGTCTTCTGTGGAAGAACCACTATCTTTTAGAGAGAAAATCAGTATCTGCGCCATAAGTTTTGATACTACCTTGATTTTGTACCCTGTGGATCCAAAAGTGAGAAATGTGAACTGCATACTTGTTAGTGCCCGCTTTCTTTGCTTTTGTCAATTGTACTGACTTGATGGTGGCACTGAATATTTTGTTAACAGGATTTTGTTTTGTATCTACACCTATTGCATGCTACATTTGCATACTTTTGTGGTAATCCTGTAACGCTCGTTCAATACGACAGCGGACAGAGTGTAGACACAGACCATTTTGAATCTAAACGTGCACTTTATCTTGCTAATTCGTGACAATTTCTGATATTTCGTTTTCTTAAAAAAAATACGTTTTTTGTAATGTGATCATCTTAAGATGTAATTCATGTATATTAGTATTTTCGTTAGTTTGGTGACACAGCTGATAAACGTTAGAGCTAAATAAATCAGCAGCAGTATTGTCTTCCGCAGTATCTAAAACAGTCTCACAATTTTTTGATGGCTTTCCGACTTAATGTCTATAGATAATATGTTGGTAGCACTTCGTCTCCTTGAATATCATGCTATTTCAAGAGACAGCAGAGCCTGCACTGGCAGAGCTGCGCAGTTCAGCATAACGATGAGTCGATGGGTCTCACGGATTCTGTAACCAGCTTCACAGAGTGTAGAAATAAAGAAAGTAATGAACAGTTTCCAAAGAATAGTATTTGGTGAGGGTATCAAAAAGGATATTGAGAGTATACAAGGACAGTGTCCAGTACTTTGGTGGAAATAACCATTTTCAATGAGAATGTAGTAATAATATTATGGGAATAAACTCCAATGTGCAATGATGGGACAAAGCATTATGACCACTGCCCACCGCGCTGTTGGACGTTGCCTGGTGACATTGCGGGCATGTGACGCGCAATGAAAAGTATGTAAGCACAGCAGAGACGGATGGGGATCACCCTAGCGAAGACATGGACTCAAAATGGGAAAACCCATTGAGATCAGGGGCTTCGCAAAGAACAGATTATTATTAGGCAAAGCTTGTGAACGAGTATCTCAAAAACGGCGAAGCTGGGCGAATGTTCACGTGCTACTTCATGAACATCTATAGAAAGAAGTAGAAGGACAGTGAAACTACCACTAAGCACTAAATGATTGAACGTTCACAACTCTTCACAAAACGTGAGGTTCGGAGGCTTGCCTGCTCTGTAAAGCTGGCTACATGGTGATCTGCGCTGAAAGAGCATAATGCTGGTGCACACACAGGTGTTTCGGAGCACACCATTCATTGTACACTGTTGAACATGGAGTTCCACAGCAGACCATCCCTATGTGATCACGTGTTGACCCAACGACATGGTCACTTACATCAGCAGTGGACACAGGACCATCGAAATTCAACCATAGATCATTGTAAACGTGTCAGTTCTTTGACTGATTCACCCCTTAGCAATATCATGCCGATGTTCGTCTCCACAACCGCTTAAATCAAGGTGCATGGCGGCTCGAAACGTGCGACGCGACACAGATGCACGCCAGTGAGATCGGTTTTATGCTAGAGGAGACATTTTCCTGCACTTGCATGAGACCTGTGGCAGTAATCGAAGACACGCTGACAGCTGCGAACCATCTCCATCCCTTCATGCTTTATGTCTTCCCCAATGGCGATATCATCTTTCAGCAGTACAGTTGTCCGTGTCTCGGAGCCAGAACTGTGCTACAGTGATTTGAAGAGCATTACAGTGAACTCATATTGATGTCTCGAGGACCAAATTCGCCCGATGTAAATCCTGTGTCACCTATCTGGGTCGCTGGCGGGTGCCGTTATTTACGCAAATTACGTGCAGGTAGACATGTTCAAAATGGTTCAAATGGCTCTGAGCACTATGGGACTCAACTGCTGAGGTCATTAGTCCCCTAGAACTTAGAACTAGTTAAACCTAACTAACCTAAGGACATCACAAACATCCATGCCCGAGGCAGGATTCGAACCTGCGAACGTAGCGGTCTTGCGGTTCCAGACTGCAGCGCCTTTAACCGCACGGCCACTTCGGCCGGCCGGTAGACATGTAATGTGCACCGTTCAATCTTTCGACCAGCTTTGTTGTACGGGAGCGAAAGCTGGGTGGAGTCAGGTTACCTTATCAATAAGGTTGAGGTTACAGATATGAAAGGACCGATGACCATAGCAGTCTGGTCCCTTTAATCCCCCAAACCAACCAACCAACAGATATGAAAGTAGCTAGGATGATTGCGGGTACTTGTAGATGGGAACAATGGCAGGAGGGTGTCCACAATGAGGAAATCAAAGAAAAACTGGGAATGAATTCTATAGATGTAGCAGTCATGGTGAACAGGTTTAGATGGTGGGGTGATGTTACACGCATGGGAGAAGCAAGGTTACCCAAGAGACTCATGGGTTCAGCAGTAGAAGGTAGGAGGAGTCGAGATAGACCAAGGAGAAGGTACCTGGATTCGGTTAAGAATGATTTTGAAGTAACAGGCTTAACATCAGAAGAGGCGCCAATGTTAGCACTGAATAGGGGATCATGGAGGAATTTTATAAAGGGGATTATGCTCCAGACTGAACGCTGAAAGGCATAATCAGTCTTAAATGATGAGACATCTAATGCCAGGTACCACCACAAAACTACCTACAAACTGTCGGATCCATGATCTGAAGGATCAGTGCTGTGTTTCATTCCAAAGACGGACAAACAAGCTATTAAGTAGGGGGTCATAACATTTTACTCATCAGAGTAAATATTATGTGTAAAGTAACTGTATTTGCTGGGGGTTGAAAATTCAAGGATTTTGTTGTGTTCTTGAAATTGAAGACTTTATAACAAAAACGACCCTTGTCAAAAATGTTGGTTTTTCATGAGAGCGAAGAAATGTAAATCAAAACTAAATCTCTCTTCAGATGTTGCCTACTGTTCAAGTAATGAAACAATAAAGAGGTCATTTCATTCTGCCCTCACTAGGCAACTCCGTCATGACATGTAAACTTTACTACTTCATCACTGGCGAGGTTGCAAATTCCAAAAACATAATACCATAGCTGTCCCGCATAAAATATTGCGTTAGTTCTTAGCTGAGGTACAGGAAGGTTTTGCATGTAATTGAAAGATACAACTTTCACTAACCCCTTTCGAGTTTTGTGCTTGAAGCGTCTTTTAGTACATAAGAGGCTTTCGCTTTTCTTAAGTGATTTTGAACAATTAATCCGTGTCACTTGCAATATAATCCGTTCATCATAAGAATAAACCTGAAGTAAACAAACACGAACATGATGATTGGTTAGAAGCCGTAGCACATGTACACTGGTGTTGTTACGCTCTTGGAAGCAGGTCCTACTTACGTACTAGATGTCTTATTACTAAGTTACGTTAAATGAAATTTTAAGATATTCAAATATATTAACATCCATCAACATTTTTCTTAATCACGCTTTAGCTACGTAGTTTTTATTCCAAAAATCGTCACAGCTCCTACAGCGTTGTGCTCTGATTGTCGCACTGTTAATGCGCAGTATGAAAATGTTTGAGGCTGCTTTGTGTTCCGTAGTGAAACACGGTTAAAAAGTGCCGAGAAGTAGGCTGTTCTTAATGTTTCTCGTAAATTTATGGAGATAGTCGGCTTTGAAGTTTTCCCAGCTTCGTATATAATCCAGTTGACTCACAAATCTCGATTGAACGTGTAGTATAGGAGGTAGCGTATTGGACTGTGATCGTGAGGTGGTTCATTCTTCCTCAGTGTCAATTTTTTCCTCGTTCAATTTGAAATACCTACATCTCGTAATTATAAAACTCATCATCTTTTTTATGACTAATGCCCGTCTTCTTGTTTCTAAGTACATATTGGACGCGAAATTCCTATTTCCATTTCAAATACAAATTCTTAATTATCGATGTTTTATGAACGACTGTTCATAAAAGTTGTTTAAATTAAGGATACATAACAATTTAATTTTTAGGGCAAAAATGAAAAACCAAATCCTCTTTATTTGGACTATGTCCATTGTTTTATACCATAGAGGTAGATGAGTATCGTAGAAACATGAAAAACAATCATTTTGACAGCATCGACCACATCATACAAATGATACATTTTTACATATGCTACTGTACCATTACAGTATGAACCCAACAGAACTGATCTGGAGCCAAGTTGCGGGATTTGGACAGAGAAGTAACAAGATTGCCAGACGTACTGAAACTAACACACGCAGCTTTTTCACACGTCACTGCCGAACGCTACCGGGATATAGCACGTCTCGTCATATAAGAAGAAGAGAAAATGCTGCACCTGGTTGGCTTCGTGGATTCTGTTGTCGATAGGCTCGTTATCAGCATAGCAGGTGATACTTCCAGAACTGAAATGTATTTCTCGGATTCGAATAAGGAAGGAGCTAAGAGATTACCAGACGACAGCCTGTAGCTTATACCTTCAGTGGCTTCAATATTTAACTATACGGTGAAATCCTTCAATACCCTCTTACGTTACACATAGCTTATGCAGAAAAATTACTCTGTGGTTAAGTCAAGAATTTTCATCATCCTTGTTTTTAATTACAATAGTACGTTAGCTAAAAACGATAACGTGGTTCGGTTTTCGTCTAGTCGTCTAAGGAGCGAATGTGGGAGACTTGCAGTTTATTATTTCGTTCTGCTTAAAAATTAAATAACATTCGAAGCTGTATTGCTCCTCTGCTCGTCTCTTTTTACGTGTGAACTGCAGCTGGCCACGTCACTGCAAGCTAGCTGTACCAGCTGACCGGCCAATGCTGTCCAAGTTATATGCGCCGATAAAGCTGTTGTCCCGTATTATCGCTAAGTCGATGTGCGCGTAACGCTCAGCACAAAACGTACCCTTATTATCGTACCTTTTTTTTTTTAGATAGAGGTGGAGCCCCTCCACGGCCACACCGGCATGATGGCCAACACAAAAGGTCTACTGCCATCTCTGCATAAGGGTTAGTATTCACTAAAGTGAGGTGTCGCAGGATCTGGGTACTGCGATGTTTGCGTACTCTGGTTAGGATTAACCATTAATACGCTCTCATCTGGAGATAGATTGGTCAAAATCTGACGAAGGGTAGCGGTTTGAAGGGCAGAGGAAAAAAAGTGCCAAGGCAAGAGCCAAGGGAAAAAAACCTCTGCGAAAGTTAGGTCGGGTGGAAAGAGCAGTAGCGGTTGTCTTGCTGCCTGCGATAGGTTGTGCAAGGATAGGCTTTGTTAGTAGTGGGTATCATGCATGTCGATACCTTGACGTCGTGCGTTTGTGCTGCTCGGCGGCTGGCGCTGGGTGCTGGTGCAGAGTCCTCGTTCAGCGTCAGCAACCTGCAACAGTTAGGTTTGTTATCGATCTTGTGTCCGATAGGTCATATACCGGAAGCACAGTGTGACGGAATGTTGGCAGATTGTTTGTGCGTCTGTGGGCGAGCTCGTCGGTGTCCCTGCTGTGGCCTGTTGGTCGGCTCTAATAGCAGCTGGTAGTTGCCAGTCAGTGTTGCTGATATGCAGTGGCTTACCGACGTTTGTCGCTGTTTGCGTATGTTAGTTTACCATAGGTGGCTATGCCCTAGCTAGCAGTGTCTTTGGCCGCTTGTGCGTCCACCTGTGGTTGTGTATCGTACTTGACAGTACTCGAGAAAGCTTGGCTGCAGTCCAACGTGAAACTGAAATTCAATGATGTTTCAGCAAACGCGGAAGAATACATAGTGCAATGTTTACATCAGGTTTATTCTTATGATTAACGGATAATAGCAGCAGGCATCTGCTTCTCTAAACCGTCACAGATAGAACTAGTGTCATCCGGGGATATCCAAATGATTTACTGAAGGTACTGAACACTTCCAAGTAGAGTTTTTTAGGGCACGTTAATATGATATTCGCCGAGAAAAACTTTGTGCATTTTCTTCACAGGGTTTCAGGCAGATACGTATTGGATAAATTCTTGGGGAATGAGTAATGAGAAACCCTTGGTTTAAATAACTATATGCGATGTTCAACAAGGTCTCCGAGTACCCCAGAACTGAACAAGGTCTTTTATATAGACTGCCTGTAATATCAGTTGGCGCACTGTTGTTTGTGATTAGAAGCTCTTAGAAAGTGCATAGTCGACCTTGAGAGATTCTGTGAAAAGCCACCAATACCTCTCTAGAAACAGGTAACTCTGTTGCAGTAGCATCACGAATCTCTCGGACTTTATAATAAAAAGAAACTTTGTATCTAAAAGGGATACTGGAAAGTGAGCCGGTGCCGTCATCACAACTTTTTCCCTCTTCACACACTTGTGCGCGACCTTCTTTGTTTCACGTTATCAAGAGTGATAAGACCAGCCAAATAGGAGTATTGTGCAATTTTGACTACTTTCTATACAGCTATGAGAAAAGCTGTTGCTTTGTTCGGTTGTTGTCGTTCGAAACCACTGCAATCTTTTGCATCAGCAACCCAAGGGAGTGGAGATCAAGTCACCTACATAGCTACCCGTCATGAAAAGCAGATGGAAAAATTGACTGGTGGAAATAAAGAATGTAAGCAGTGGTTACTGGAAGTCTTCTCCAACACATTATTTCACGATAACACTTTAACCAAGGAATTCATGTGTTCCTCGCCTATCAGATTTTTCTTCTTCATTACCTTTTTGATTCTTTCTTGACGTTTCTGCTGTTTAGGCTATTGAACACAGTCTTTGGAATTCCTGCAGCAGAACAGGCGAGTACAACACACACACACATTGCGCCGACGCGGACTCTTCGAGTATTTGCTGCTCTAAATAATTATAAAAAGTGTTGTTATTAAGCTATTTTTAAATGTTTGCAGGTGTTATAAATATAAAATAAGTGTTGTTAAATTAGTGGAAGTGTTAGTGAAGTATAAAACAAGATTAAACTGTGTAAGAAGCGTATTTTTCTTCTCGCGCCTGTAGCACGAATCCTAGGCCTAATTTCACGCGCGCGAATCGTAAGTAAGCAGTGAATTAAACTTATAGGCAAACATTTCCAGTTGGTATAAATATAATAAAAGTGTTGTCACATTAGTGGGAGTGTTAGTGAAGTGTTAAACAAGATTAAACGGGCTAAGAAGTTTATTTTCCTTCTCGCGCCTATAGCACGGATTTTAGGCTTAATTTCACGCGCGCGTATCATAAGTAAATAGTGACTTAAACTTATACGTAATTACCAGTTTTTTTATTCAGTACTCTCTCAATTTATTTATATCTGCTTGAATAGTTTCTAGGGTCCTTTGTTTACGTTTTAGTCAGTACTTAAATCAGTTTATGCCCTTTCTGTTTTTAGCATGAGTGAGAAGTGTGTGACATGCCGTAGGATCGTTAGTTCTGTGGTATGGTGTGATAGGTGCTGTGGTTTCTTTCATTGGGGCGAATGTAGTGGCGTGGGAAATGGGGACATAGATGAGGCTCACCAGTGGTATTGTAGGATCTGCAGTAGAGATAGGAAAATATTGGAACAGGAAGGGAAAATTGCAGCTCTTCAAGCTGACCTAGACAAGGCAAGGGAGGATCTGGACAGGTTAAAGAGGGAGAAAGGTGAACAGAGGTGGGAAGTGGCAACAGGTAATAGGGGGAACAGGCAAAGGAGAGCATCAGACAGCTTTGTCATAAATCTTGAAAATAGATTTGACCTGTTGCCTCAGTCAGAATTGGATGAGCCTCATGTAGCTGAAGCTGTAGAAAGGGCACAACAAGCTTTCAAGGACTTGAAAAAGGTAGGGAAATTTGTAAAGAGAAAGTAAGTTCTGTTGTTAGGTAGTTCCCATGGTAGATGTGTTGGCCAACTACTGCAGGAAAATGTAGGTCCAGAGTACCAGGTCAGAAACTTTTTCAAGCCTAGTGCAGATCTGGGTCACGTAACAGAGGATGTAGGTTCTCTATGCAAGGATTTCACAAAGGAGGATGCCGTGGTTATAGTGGGTGGTCCTGGAAATAGCATTGACAGAGACTCTGAATATTCCATAGAGAGTGACCTGGTGAAGATAGCATCAGCAACGAAGCATACGAGTGTTGGATTTGTGTCGTCTTGAGACACCATGATCGGCCTCATTTGAACTCTTCTGTAGGGAGAGTGAACTTGGAGTTGGAGTGGCTGCTTAGGACGGATATAGGATCCCATATTGGTTTGATTCCTGTGGATGCTATTGATAGGTGGGACTACACTAGGCATGGCCTTCACCTCAATAGGAAAGGGAAGGAAAGGGAAAACTGTCTGGGTTGATCGCAGAAAACTTAAGGGGGGGCAACTGTCACAAGTAGTAAAATACCAGTGCTCACAGGTGTCAGAGGGATGCCTTTTTTACGATAGGGAAGGGAGAAAGAAAACTAGTTTTAAGAGAGATTGGCAGACACACTCAGTTTGAGAAAACAGATGAACAGGAGTCAGATTTTAGCATACAGCCTCCATTTAAACAATGTTTAACAGAAAGTAATCAGAAACTGCCAGAAGGCTATTTACACCTACATTGAAAATGTACTTAATTCATTAAATAACAAGTTACAAGCATCAGGTATTTTCTGTGATTTGTCAAAGGCATACGATTGTGTGAACCACAACATCCTTTTAAATAAATTAGAATTCTGTGGTGTCACGGGCAGTGCCGCAAAATGGTTCAAGTCATACCTCGCTAACAGGAAACAAAGGGTGTCAGTGCAAGGTGCTAGTGAATTAAGTCATCAGTCATCATCAGAATGGGAAGAAATTACATGTGGTGTCCCTCAAGGATCCATCTTAGGGCCATTGCTTTTTCTTGTGTACATTAATGATCTCTCATCAGTTACACTGCCAGAAGCAGAGTTCGTTTTGTTTGCAGATGACACAAGTATTGCAATAAATAGTATGTCGAGTGTAGTTCTAGAAAGATCTGCTAATGATATTTTCATGGATATTAATAAATAGTTTAAAGCCAACTCACTGACATTAAACTTCGAAAGGACTCACTATATGCAATTCAGAACATGTAAGAGTTTTCCACCCAGCATGTGCATAAAGTATGAAGAAGAGCAGATAGAAGAGGTTGACAGCCTTAAATTCCTTGGATTACAACTTGATAATAAATTCAGTTGGGCGGAGCACACCACAGAACTGCAGAAACGCATTAACAAATCTATATTTGCAATTCGAGTGTTAGCAGACATAGGCGACATAAAAATGAAAAAGCTTGCATGCTCTCCCTACTTTCATTCCATAATGTCATATGGTATAATATTTTGGGGTAACTCTTCAAGTAAAACGAAAGTTTTCAGAGTCCAAAAGCATGTAATACATATTATTTGTGGAGTAAATTCACGGACGTCCTGTAGAAATCTCTTCAAAGAACTGGGTATACTAACTACTGCCTCTCAGTATATTTACTCCTTAATGAAATTTGTATTAAATAATATCTCTTTTTCCAACAAACAATTCAGTTCATACATACAATACCAGGAACAAAAATGATCTGCACAAGGACTTAAAAGCACTTACTTTAGTTCAAAAAGGGGTCCACTACTCAGGAACGCTCATCTTCAATAATTTACCAGCAAACATAAAAAAATTAATTACAAATAAAGATCAGTTTAAAAGGAGCCTGAAAGACTTATTAGTGGCCAACTCCTTCTACTCCATTGACGAATTTTTTAATAGAAACAAATGATGTATTGTACATATTCATACTATGAGTATTGTTGTTTGAGCTTAAAAAAAACACATGTTCTACATCCACGAGGATCTCCTCGGCAAGGATCTATGGAACGAGAAAATCTAATCTAATCTAATCACTAACACAGAACTGTCACTTGTGAAAAAATAGAATGAATTCAACAAGTCCTATGAAGGTGACAATGAACATTAAGGTTGCATTGTTGCCTGCTTTCACACAAAAATAGTCCTTGTCAATTGACAAAGGCTGATTTTATCATAAATTTTTTGATAAAAGCTGTTTTTGTAGAACCATTACATTTCTGAACCGCAATAACTCAGAACAAGGGACGCTTCTGCCATATCTCACTTGAACAAATCGTGAGTGTTGGGGATAGCTACAAGATTGAGCTGAAGCTGCGAAAACAAAAAAAATAGATAACTATTGTTTTTTATGAAGTTTTCATTTGCAAATGTTTAAAGTATGAGGTTGAAATTAAACATCAAGGGGCAAAAATAGATGATGATCAGCTTCATAGTGAGTCCACCAGTTAGTAGGGTGTTCATTACACTTTAATGAGAACGCTATTTGGCATGTAGTGCTGCCAAGAAATGGTTGATTCTGTATGTCCTTTCTAGAATCACTCTGTTCTCTATCCCACCCTTAGTTTGTAAGAAGAAAAAGGCAGTTACCTCCTACTATCCACAAACGTAAATATGAATGCATTATGTCAATTGTCAGAATTTTAATGTGCTTTTAAGTTAAAAGCATTGTATATTAATGCATTTTGATAGAAGATAAGAGAATGGGAAAGTGAACCAGCTCTGATAAAGTTTATAATGAAGTGTCCTGTGATATATTGTGATCCTCTGTAACAATGAAATTTGTATATCAATAATAATTTATGTATTTCTGGTAAATATGAAATTTAAAGTAAGAGGTAAGTATAAGAAAATACTAATTGTCAGAAAGTAATGAGGAAATATAAATATCAAACATAATGGAAGATCTTTAGAGTATGTGTAATTTAGTTCCAAATGCATGGTTGGTTATATGGTATTGAGAAAGTCATTGATTTAGTTTGATGTGGTGTTAAGTTCAAATGTTCATATTTTTGTGAGTATGTGCCATGTTATAAGCCTTTTGGGCCAAGTTAAAGAACATTGCATTAAAAAGAAAATATTGTTGTTTTCAGTAAAGTGTACTGAGAACAAAATGTCATGGATTTGCCTTTCAGGCACAACAAAAGTTAAATGTTTATTTATATAAGTTTTTTGCCTGTTGTGTAATAGAAGGTAAGGTCTTGTCAGTAGTTTGGTTTGTTGATGTTGAGTGTCAATCAGTAGAGTCATTTCTTGTGAATAAGCAAAGCAGGAATTTTGATGTGTAACTAGTGACATACTGAAGTATGAGAAGCAGTGACATGTTATGCAATGGTAAGGTGTATGGTAATGAGTTGACAGAGCACAGAGAGGGATATTACATGACAAACTGAAGGGAATATTAAATAGTATACTTGAGACAGCAACGGTTAGCGACCCTATCTTCATAGTAGCTCCTTTTAGTGAATGTAATTATTCAGTGAACATATTTGTATGGAGAGAAGCAAGTGGAATAAGAGGCACTGATAAATGGTAAAGTTTGAAAATGTGCAAGAGCGTTGTGTTTTGTTGTAACGACTCACACAAGTAATATGATGTAACCTACTGAAAAACTACCTAGAAATATGATACTGTATGTAGTAACAATGTGATGTTTTGAAGAAAAATGATAATAGCGTTGAAGTCTGTTGGAAAATTACTTAGTCAAGCTAAATGAAATGCTAATTTATGTAATAACTTGATGTATATAAACTGCTGCTATGTTAACTTCAATGACACTGTACTGTTTACATCTAATGTAGTGTGATTGTTTTTCTGACAGAAGTTAGAAATTGCTGACAATTTCACTAATGCAGTTTTACATTTTTGAACCAAGTATATTGATCAAAGTTCATGGATGACCAATTGAATAAATCAAAGAGCTTCCGTTTTCGTTCTCTACATATTTCATTATAAATTCTCTTTTTTCTGTTACACTACTAATTGTATAAATCCATAATGAGTAAGAAATGTGTATCTAATGAGAAAGCATCTTTATTGCAGATTTAAATATAAGAATTGCTATAGCACAAAAATAGGAAATTTGTCTTCCAGGAATTATATGTAGACAAGGAAAAATAAATTCCTGGCTTTTTCTCAGATAACTCAGTAAAGAAAACAATTTTTCTCAGGTGGAAAGACACTTTTTCTGTTTCAAGTGACAGTATACTTTCCCTCAGATCAAGGAAACTTTTCAGTCTTTTGAATGATAAATGTTTTATACATTGGCACAGAACACCTCGGCACTTTAGGAAACGAAACCAACAACAACAAAAAATACACGTTTTGGTCAGATCTTTGAGTTGCAGCAACAAATACATTGCATTTTTGGTATTAAAGAAGTATAAATACGAAATCAACCCAACACAGCATGTTAGTTTCTGAACCATTGAAATAGAGTCAGCGATGTGTCTATGTGTTCTTCCTTTTGTTTAGTGTTGAAAACCATGCACACCGTTTTTTTTTTCAGATTAATAATTAACGCATTGTCCACGAACCATTGTGCTGCTTTATTGGCTGATATGAAAGTGTTTTTCTCAAACGCCTCGAAGTTGTTGGAAAGATTTAGCATAGCCATATCATCTGCACACAGATCTTATTTTTATTTTCATGTGTTTGTAAGGATGTAGAGGCATATATCACTAGGGGTAATGTGGTGTCACCACCAGACACCACACTTGCTAGGTGGTAGCCGTTAAATCGGCCACGGTCCGTTAGTATACGTCGGACCCGCGTGTCGCCACTATCAGTGATTGCAGACCGAGAGCCGCCACACGGCAGGTCTAGAGAGGCTTCCTAGCACTCGCCCCAGTGGTACAACCGACTTTGCTAGCGATGGTTCACTGACAAAATACGCTCTTATTTGCTGAGACGATAGTTAGCATAGCCTTCAGCTACGTCATTTGCTACGACCTAGCAAGGCGCCATTGCCAGTTACTATTGAGATTATGAATAATGTACCATCAAGAGCGATGTTCACCATTTATGGTTTAAAGTTAAGTATTCCACAGCTACGTCCTTTTTTCCTAGTCTAATTTCCTTGTCCTGTTCCAGACCTCACGCCAGCCTGCGTGAGCTAAAACGCATGCCTTTCGGCTTCCTCTCAAAACCGGGTTGGCTCTCTTGCCAATCGACAACAGGTAAGATAGATACTGCATACAGGAAAATTAAAGAGACATTTGGAGAAAAGAGAACCACTTGTATGAATATCAAGAGCTCAGATGGAAACCCAGTTCTAAGCAAACAAGTGAAAGTAGAAAGGTGGAAGGAGTATATAGAGGGTCTATACAAGGGCAATGTACTTGAGGACAATATTATGGAAATGGAAGAGGATGTAGATGAAGAGGAAATGGGAGATATGACATTGCATGAAGAGTTTGACAGAGCACTGAAAGACTTAAGTCGAAACAAGGCCCCGGGAGTAGACAGCATTCCATTAGAACTACTGATAGCCTTGGGAGAGCCAGCCCTGACAAAACTCACCTTCTGCTGAGCAAAATGCATGATACAAGCGAAATACCCCCAGACTTCAAGAAGAATAATTCCAATCCCAAAGAAAGCAGGTGTTGACAGATGTGAAAATTACCGAACTCTCAGTTTAATAAGTCCTGGCTGCAAAATACTAACATGAATTCTTTTCAGAGGAATGGAAAAACTGGTAGAAGCCGACCTTGGGGAAGTTCAGTTTGGATAGTAGATATGTTGGAACACGTCAGGCAATACTGACCCAACGACTTATCTTACAAGATAGATTAAGGAAAGGCAAACCTACGTTTCTAGCATTTGTAGACTTAGAGAAACCTTTTGATAATGTTGAGTAGAATACTCTCTTTCAAATTCTGAAGGTGGCTGGGGTAAAATACAGGGAGCGAAAGGCTATTTACAATTTGTACAGAAACCAGATGGCAGTTATAAGAGTCGAGGGGCATAAAAGGGAAGCAGTGGTTGGAACGGAGTGAGACAGGGTTGTAGCTTATCCCCGATATTATTCAATCTGTGTATTGAGCAAGCAGTGAAGGAAACGAAAGAAAAATTCGAAGTAGGAATTAAAATCCACGGAGAAGAAATAAAAAGTGACATTGTAATTTTGTCAGAGACAGCAAAGGACCTGGAAGAGCAGTTGAACGGAATAGGCAGCGTCTTGAAAGGAGGGTATAAGATGAACGTCAACAAAAGCAAAATGAGGATAATGGAATGTAGTCGAATTAAATTGGTTGATGCTGAGGGAATTAGATTAGGAAATGAGACACTTAAAATAGTAAATGAATTTAGCTATTTGGGGAGCAAAATAACTGATGATGGTCGAAGTAGAGAGGATATAAAATGTTGACTGGCAATGGCAAGGAAAGCATTTCTGTAGAAGATAGGTTTGTTAACATCAAGTATAGATTTAAGTGTTAGTAAGTCGTTTCTGAAAGTATTTGTATGGAGTGTAATCATGTATGGAAGTGAAACGTGGACGATAAATAGTTTAGACAAGAAGAGAAGAGAAGCTTTCGAAATGTGGTGCTACAGAAGAATGCTGAAGATTAGATGGGTAGATCACATAACTAATAAGGAGGTATTGAATAGAATTGGGGAGAAGAGAAATTTGTAGCACAAATTGACTAGAAGAAGGAATCGGTTGGTAGGACATGTTCTGCGGCATCAGGGGATCACCAATTTAGTATTGGAGGGTAGTATGGAGGGTAAAAATCGTCGAGGGAGACCAAGAGATGAATACACGAAGCAGATTCAGAAGGATGTAGGTTGCAGTAGGTAGTGGAAGATGAAGAAGCATGGACAGGATAGAGTAGCATGGAGAGCTGCATCAAACCAGTCTCTAGACTGAAGACCACAACAACAACAACAACAACAATGTTTGTACATTATTTACAAATAAATTGAAAATAATAGGACCTATAACAGATACTTGAGATACACCATCACCTGATCTGTTTCAGTTGTTAATGTTTACATATTGCCTCCTGTTACAGAGATAAAATGTTATTCAATCTGTTGCTTGTCGACGAATATCGGTATTCTCTAGGTTCTTTACCAGGACTGAATGATTAATTGTGTTCAACGCTTTGGATACGTCAAGTAAAACCCCAGACACTATCATGAGGTCGTCTAAGGCCTGTACAATAAATTTTATGAAAGATTCAGTTGCTGTTTTCATTTACTTCCCTTTCTGGTATCTGTGCTTTCTGGAGTTAGTGTATTATGCTTTTCTAGATAAGCAGTTAGTCTGTTGAGCATGAGTATTTGTAATGTTTTGGAGAAGCCTGTTTCTAAGGATACTGATCTGCAATTTTAAGATAATCATCTTTTACATTTTTATACAAGTATTGCCTTCACTATTTTAAGTTGATTGGGAAGTATTCCTTCTTGAAATGAGCAATTGACAATATCCAACAGTGGTGTAATTATTTGTGCTACCACTTGTTTGATTAGGTAATTTGACACATCATCATATTCAGCAGACGTTTTTCCCCTTAACCTTTTTAATAACCTTTGTCACTTCCTCTTTAAATGCTGGCTTCAGGAACATAGAGTGGCTTGGCTTACGTGTTACTGTGAACTGATTAGTTCCTTGGTTATTGCATGTAGGCTTTAGATTTTCTACAGCATCTATGTCATTATCATTCAGGATGTTGACAATTTCTGTTTTGTATGTAATGATTTCTTAACTGAAATTCGTACTTTCTATTTCGTTAGTTTACACTGTGCTTTTTGCCGTGGCTTTCAGATTTAAGTTTTTTCCCAGTCTGTTTTCATCTTGTTTGTTGATTTTGAAATAATCTCCTTATCTGATTTAGCTCATTCTTATCTTATCAACTGCCTGTACTTCTATTGGTGCTTTTTGTACATTTCAATACTTTCCCTCTGTTTCGTCATGCTTAGGGTAGCCTTCTGTTCTATTATTTCTTTTGTGATCCAGTGCTTGTTTTAAAGGATTTTTCTTTTCCTCTTGGTTTTTGGAAATGCTATACTGAAGAGTATGTGTTATGGTTTCTTGAAAATCGTTGTATGTTTCATCTGTTCCCTGAGCTTGAGGAACATCTGCAAAGTGTTCTTTTCTCAATATTGCGATTAACTATGTTGATGTTTCATCGGTCAAATAGCCTAATACCTCTTTCTACGTTTTTCTTTCCTTTTGTGAGCTTAGATTTCCATCTAATTCACTTAGCTATTGAAAATGATAAGAAAATCCTGTTTGTAGAACCTTTGTTGTATGTTCATTGCTGTCTGTATTACTGAAAATATTATCAATAACTGACTCAGTTTTCAAAGTTCATTGCTGTCTGTATTACTGAAAATATTATCAATAACTGACTCAGTTTCCAAAGTTACACATGTAAGTTCCGTTACAGTTGCCTTCATGTTGTACTGTATTAGCATCTCCTCAAAGTTTTTCCTTCTCTGTGTTTCTCTTTCCATATCAATATTAAAATCATCACATATTACACAATCTTTCTTTTTTTCTAGTAGAGTGGAAAGTTTTTTAAGGAAAATATTGTTTTACTGCTTGATTATCGGTGCACACAGAATATGCTTAACTCATTATGCACAATGCCTGTAGTTTCAAAATCTCTATCTTTACTTCTGGGTAAATTTTTTTATGTATCATGCATACTGCTGTCATGATTCTATTTTAACAAATATTGCTACTCCTCCACCTTTATATTCCGATCTGCAGGGGTAATTAGAGGAACATAATCTTTTACAGCAAATCTGCATATTTCATTCTTTTCAAATCCATGTACACTTATACACATTATGTCTGGGCGTGTTTCATTTGTAAGTACTTCTAATTCTTTATTGCTCATATATTGCATATTTTTATGCAGAATTCTGAACTTTATTTCTTTTTCCTTAATGATATAGTTCTTAGTCTTTATTTGATTATCATTGTCATATATGTTGCCTCTAATATTTAACTTCCAATTTTTTTCTTTCTCTGGCTATACCATAAGAAATCACAGGGCAAATGTTGAGATGTCGTTCTTTTTCATATTAAAGTTCTAGTAGGCACTGTTTCAGGTGGCTTTTCTTTCTTCCTTTGTGCAACTGCTGCTTGCTGCTCCTCATCAGATTTTTTGTTTTTGTTTTTTGGACTTTCTTCCAGTAACATATGCTCTTCTTCTGCAGAGAGTTCTGCGATTTTATTTATGTCTCCATTTCTATTGGTGATGTGTTACAATTCAGCTCAGTCTCATTAGGTAATAGCTATTTGTTACTGCTCTTCATCTCTGGGTTTGTCTGTTGGATTAATTTGCAGTGATGTTGTTTCTTCTTCCTGGACTTCCTGGACGTCTTCTTCCTGAACAAAATTTGGATTTTGGTTTGGTTTCATCATTTGATTATTCTCAGATAAACTTGTATAACAATTTTGTCTGCCATAGGTATGTTTGTTGCTCCTGATAATGAATTTTTCTCTGTCTCACTCATCAGTTGTGCTTTCAGACTGTTACATAAAGCTATTTTTCCTTTTAATACAATTTGCAGCCTGCCCCTTGTATAGTCATTTCCAATGAGGAATATGTTTAAGTCAATTACTGTACCATGATCATGCTGAGCTGTTGCTTTTATTATTTGGCTGTTAAATTTACAAACAAAGTGGTTTTTGCTTTGAATGTCGTATCTGTATGGGATTGCAAAAAATAATAATTTCGTGTGAACTATGTTTAGTTTTACTTTATGAACAGATTTTCGAAATAGGTACGGTTTCTCTTCTTTATAGCTGTCGTTTGTTCCGACAATGACTACTAGACTGTAGGTTTCACTGCAGTGTTTGGTCTTTTCATTAATGTAACTTTTGTTCAAATGTGTGTTAGTTCATAAGGGACCAAACTGTAGAGGTCATCGGTCCCTAGACTTACACACTACTTAAACTAACTTAAACTAACCTATGCCAGGAACAACACACACCCATGCCTGAGGGAGGACTCGAATCTCAGGCGGGAGGGGCCGCTCAGTCAGTGACATGGCGCCTCTAATCGCTCGGCCACTCCGCGCGGCACGTCACTTTTGAACTATGGAATTATGTGAACCTTGTTTTAAAACTGAAGTCACTGTATATTTCTTTTCTAGAATATTATTCAGAAGCTTTGTGCACTGCTACCACGATTGTCGCTTAGTGAAAGTACTACCCATTTTGGGCACAAGCTTTATTCATCTTGTTTAAGCGGATTCGCTTCGTTTGAGTCTCGGTACCGGTATACGTCCTTGGGTTTTATAGTCTTCGGCAATCGAATTTCGTCATTTCTTCCAAGCATGTGTTATGGCTGTTTCAGACTGGCGTACTTGTCATAGAACTCCTCATTTTCTAATCTGGTGTTGTTCTGTATTTTTATAAGACCATGGCAATGGTTGCGAAAATCCACATGACAGAAATCTTCTTCCAAAACATTAAGTCACTACTGGAGCTGTTAAATACACTCCTGGAAATTGAAATAAGAACACCGTGAATTCATTGTCCCAGGAAGGGGAAACTTTATTGACACATTCCTGGGGTCAGATACATCACATGATCACACTGACAGAACCACAGGCACATAGACACAGGCAACAGAGCATGCACAATGTCGGCACTAGTACAGTGTATATCCACCTTTCGCAGCAATGCAGGTTGCTATTCTCCCATGGAGACGATCGTAGAGATGCTGGATGTAGTCCTGTGGAACGGCTTGCCATGCCATTTCCACCTGGCGCCTCAGTTGGACCAGCGTTCGTGCTGGACGTGCAGACCGCGTGAGACGACGCTTCATCCAGTCCCAAACATGCTCAATGGGGGACAGATCTGGAGATCTTGCTGGCCAGGGTAGTTGACTTACACCTTCTAGAGCACGTTAGGTGGCACGGGATACATGCGGACGTGCATTGTCCTGTTGGAACAGCAAGTTCCCTTGCCGGTCTAGGAATGGTAGAACGATGGGATGGATGACGGTTTGGATGTACCGTGCACTATTCAGTGTCCCCTCGACGATCACCAGTGGTGTACGGCCAGTGTAGGAGATCGCTCCCCGCACCATGATGCCGGGTGTTGGCCCTGTGTGCCTCGGTCGTATGCAGTCCTGATTGTGGCGCTCACCTGCACGGCGCCAAACACGCATACGACCATCATTGGCACCAAGGCAGAAGCGACTCTCATCGCTGAAGACGACACATCCCCATTCGTAATTCACGCCTGTCGCGACACCACTGGAGGCGGGCTGCACGATGTTGGGGCGTGAGCGGAAGACGGCCTAACGGTGTGCGGGACCGTAGCCCAGCTTCATGGAGACGGTTGCGAATGGTCCTCGCCGATACCCCAGGAGCAACAGTGTCCCTAATTTGCTGGGAAGTGGCGGTGCGGTCCCCTACGGCACTGCGTAGGATCCTACGGTCTTGGCGTGCATCCGTGCGTCGCTGCGGTCCGGTCCCAGGTCGACGGGGACGTGCACCTTCCGCCGACCACTGGCGACAACATCGATGTACTGTGGAGACCTCACGCCCCACGTGTTGAGCAATTCGGCGGTACGTCCACCCGGCCTCCCGCATGCCCACTATACGCCCTCGCTCAAAGTCCGTCAACTGCACATACGGTTCACGTCCACGCTGTCGCGGCATGCTACCAGTGTTAAAGACTGCGATGGAGCTCCGTATGCCACAGCAAACTGGCTGACACTGACGGCGGCGGTGCACAAATGCTGCGCAGCTAGCGCCATTGGACGGCCAACACCGCGGTTCCTGGTGTGTCCGCTGTGCCGTGCGTGTGATCATTGCTTGTACAGCCCTCTCGCAGTGTCCGGAGCAAGTATGGTGGGTCTGACACACCGGTGTCAATGTGTTGTTTTTTCCATTTCCAGGAGTGTATATATTTGAGACATAATACTTCTTCGTTCATTCGCTTTAGATTATGATTTTCTGTTCGATTTTCCTCTGTAGTCGTAAACATAAATCTTTTATGTGTTATATTTCAATGGTATGGATCCTGACCGTATTTTCTCATCTGATATGGAGTATACATTACATTGTTTTCATATCCAAGTGTTACTGCACTTCCATAGCTGGACTCTGACGCATCTGTTTGCATCTTCATTTTAATTAAAGTATTTTGTCCGTATTTTTCACTCGTGATGCAAAAATTGGAAGCTGCAGAAATTTTACGCGCTGTTTACAGTAACTAAAAGCGAAAAGAAGCAAAATCTGTTGTCACTGAAATAGTGCCGATAGTAATGAAAATCTTTTTACATTTCTTAAACTGAACATTTACTTTTCTCGGTCAAAAATTCCTCATTTTGGCACTGGTTAAAAAAGAACACGTTCCTAGGTAGCTATCTATCAGTGTCTTACACGTAGTTTCATGTTCCATGGATCATTTGCACGATAAATCATAATAATGTGGAACGAACCGTTTTACATTCATACCGCAAATTAATTTGTAAATATGGCTACATGCTGAACAGTTATAAGTTATTTTTGATTTTTATTTCTTTTATTTATTTATTTATTATTATTAAATATACAGCTGTTAGTAATCCCTACCCATCACCTTTAACCCATCATGAGGATAGGAATTCTTCTACAGAATCGACAGATGCAGAAATAAGTTTGGGTCTGCTGCAGCGAAGTGTGTTGGGACCATTGTTGTTTATGATGCATTTATATTAATGATCTTGTGAACAATATTAGTACCAACACGAGACTTTTCTCAGATGATGCAGCTATCTGTAGTGAAGTACTGTCTAAAAGAAGCTGCTTCAGTCAAATCTTGATGAGATTTCAAAGTAGTGCAGAGATTGGCAACTTGCTTTAAATGGCCATGAATGTAAAATTATACACTTCACTAAACGAAAACGCATGTTATGATATGGTTATAATATAACTGAATCACTGCAGGAATTGGCCAACTCATACAGATACCTGGGTGTAACAGTTTGGAGGAATAGTAAATTGGGCGATCACATAGTCTCAGTCATAGGTAAAGCAGGTGGCAGACTGCGATTGTTTGGTACAATGCTAGGGAATTTCAGTCAATCTGCAAAGGAGAATGGATTCAAATTACTTGTGCAGCCCATCCTGGAATACTGCTGAAGAGTGCGGTGCCCATACTACATTGGACTCACAGGGGATATTGAATGGATACAAATAATGACTGCACAAATGTCCGCCACTGGTAGCTGAGTGGTCAGCGCGACGGAATGTCGTACCTAACGGCCCGGGTTCGACTCCTGGCTGGGTCTGAGAGTTTCTCCGCTCAGGGACTGGGTGTTGTGTTGTCCACATCATCATCATTTCATCCCCATCGAGGCGCAAGTTGCCGAAGGGACGTCAACTCGAAAGACTTGCACCAGGCGAATGGTCTACCCGACGGGAGGCCCTAGCCACATGGCATTTCCATTGTACAGCACAAATATTCACAGGATTGTCCAACCTGTGGGAAAGTGTAACGAAGACGTTGAAAGAACTGAAGTGACAGGCATTTGAAGATAAATGTGAACTATTCCCTGAAAACCTACTTAGATAGTTTTTAGAACCAACTGTCAGTAATGAATTTAGGAATATATTACAACAACCTACGTATTGCTCCTATAGAGATAGTGAAGACAAGATTAGATTAATTACAATGCATATAGTGATATTTAAGCAACATTTCTTGCCATGTTCCATACTTGACTGGAACAGGAGAAAGTTCTAACGACTGGTACAAGGGGATATACCCTTTGCCATTCACTTCATATTGGTTTATGGAGTATGAATGTAGATGTAGAATCTGTGATGTGAAGGTTGAAACACATTCGCTTGGTAGAACAGGAAATAATAGACAGATGATGTTGTGAAAGGCCAACGACAGTTGGAGGTTGTATCGAACTTAATACAGATAGCACAGAAGCACAGTTCCTGAAGACAAAAAGTGAGGACAATAGACGTTGGATCAATAAGCGTTACACATTAAGACACTTGCTTGTAAATGGTAGCAAAAATAATTGAATTGTACATTGGAATTTTTTCAAAAACCTACTTAAAGATCTTTCGGTGTGCATCAAACCCATGTTTTGCTGTTTTCACACGCCAGATGTTATCATTCGACTCCCATTCGAGAAAGATATACTACACGAAGATTTTTCCTGTTGGCAACCCTGTTAGAAGATACTCTTTTGGATGATGTTACGTCTTTCCCTGTGTATATTTGGTTTTCGAGCGCAGTTTTGATTATAAACGATTCTTTACTATGTGGGAACTATAAATTGACATGATTGGTAATAGTCAGCAGCAGTCAGGAGACTTCGTGACGTAGTGATCTGCAGATGTTTGTTGCCAACTGTGCGGCTACCATTAGCCAGTCTTGACTGCATTGTCATGTGTTCGCTTGCTTTGTTGCTGAGCTGTGCTCTCACTGTCTGTTTTGTAGCGCTATTCTCATTGTGATTTTTCAAAAATGACTGATAATCTGGAGCTGGCACATCACAGGGGGACCTTTTACTTCAGTTTGGAAAATGAAACCGGCTAGCAGGAGCTCATGGAAGTTCAAAACACAAGTTTCTCTTGCCTGCACTGCCTGCTTACAGTAGATGTATGAGGATTGCACTCCTCCCCCATACTGGAGACTCGATTTAAGCCCAAGATGTAGCAGAGAAATGGGCTACATCACTTACATCTTCGTTCGTCTAGAGGAGGTACTGAAACACATTTTCCACCGATGGACATCTTTCATCACACATAAGTTGGAAGTCCCCTGATGACTGTGGTATGGAGAGGTTTTCTGTCAACGATCGCAGGTAGCTAATGCTTTAAGTCACACATAACACGCTTCTCTCTCTCTGTCTCTCTCTCTCTCATTCTCTCCTTCTCATTCAATCAGAGTCCCCCACCCCTTCTCTCGCTACAGGTGGGTAGTGTGAGTATGGGAGAGTTTCAGTCCCGTCATCACAAATGGCCCTTTTATCATCATGAGGTGACAGGCCGATTTTAGGCTGCAGCACAGTGTACACCTCGTGTCCTGTCCATCAAATACTAGTTTGCCATACCATATGCAACAGCTGCGGTGTAGCACCACGAACACCACTGTACAGGCACCGCAAATATTCTTCGATAGGGAGGGCTCTCTATTCCATACTGATATAGTGTTTATACGGGGTCTATCAATAAACTATTCTCCCAACCAATTTCAATAACAAACGACAAACAATTAGTTATCTTTAAAGGTAATGATAAGGGAAAGGATTAATTCGCCCGAACGCTTCACTTGAGATATTGCATTTATTATCACACCCTTCAGTGCAAACCACAGAACCCGCAAGTGTGACAATGAGAGACTATATGCACTCGTAATATTTGGTATATAACTTAAGAATTACTTAATAAACACTAGGAATCAATGATTACTCCTTTAAATAAACATATATTTAAGACCATAAACGATAAGGATCAACAGTTAATAAGGTCCCATAGAACTAGAGCAAGGATCACCTTTTCAGTCTCCGAATGAAGTCGGTATGTGACATATGGGACAATCAGACGTACATTAAGTGTTACACCGTTAAGGACGATCAGTCATTAAGAATTATAACCACAGATTAAAGAAAGTTCATCTAAAGCAATTAACGTCAATAGCAAATAATTAAGTCACCTCTCAGCAAATGCATCAAAACCAAGTCTTTCAGTTCTATAACAATGTTGGATCGTTGATACGCTGGACTACCGACACAGAAGGCTAAATTTTACCAAACAGCAATTTCTCCAAACCTAGAAATATCTTAATAGTGTACAATCCTTATCCACAACTACTCTAATTCGCCTTTCTTGGGCATAACGGTGGAGTGGATAATTAACCTCTTACTTCATTCTCCTGGAACATTGAGAGGCAATAGAAGCAACTCTTACCCCAGTGCGGCTCAGGAAAGAGGATGGCTCCACCAGGAGGTGAAAACATTTACCCGAACTGGAAACGGAACTCGTCTAACACGAGCCACTAAGTTGGACGAAGACCGGTTGGCGATTTTGAATTATTACCCAAAGCTTGCTGGCAAGCGGATGAAAATTACAGAGCCAAAGGTAGCTATATTTGTATTCACAAGAACAGATAACTTCTGCAAATGAGATTCCGGCAGAACTACCGCAATAGTATCAACACAGTAATTCGGGACTGAGGAGAGCAAGTCAACAACGGTCTCTGCCCAATAGACCCAACATTTCAGACAGACCAAGCAACCGACATCAGTCGTGGATAGGTGTATTACCAAATAGAAACTCTAGCACTACCTTAAATATAACTAAATAGAGCACTTAAATGCCACGGGGACCAAGCTCCTTAACACAAGAATACGTACACAATAACAGCAGCGTTTTCGTTTTCGTTTTCCATTTCCTTTTCCTGTTTTCCTTTTTTCTTCTTTTCCTTTTTTACTTATTTCCTTTTCTTTCTTCTTTTCCTTTTTTCCCCTTTTTTTCTTTTTCTTCCTTTTCCTTTCCTTTTTTTTCTTTTTTTTCCTTTTCCTTTTCTTTTTCTTTTTGACGCCCACCTTAAGCAAGTCAGCATGGCTTTCAAATGCACGATCATGGAAGAGGGCAGTAATTTCCGATCACAAACTCAAATCAGAGAAACTTTGCCGCACAGTTATTAATAGCTCCCACAACACTGGGAGATTGGCCCTGCCAGACGACGACCATTGCACTAACTAGATGCAAAATCTTACTTTAATTGATGACACCACCTTGTGGAGGTTACTGGCAGCCGCAGATGGACTTCATAGCTTCCCCAGTCCATGAACGGAAACCAAACATTGTCCACAGATTTACGGTCTCTTGTGTCCTCACGCCCCAGGTTTTTGAGCCCATCCAGACTTAGCATAGAGGGACCGAACGTTCCGCTGTAGAACGGTTGTCCAGGGCCAAACACTCGTCCAACTCCTCTATCCGCCCTCGGCACGGCACACAGCGCCTCCTCCCATCGGGTGTGCTAGCAGTGCGCTCACGGAGAATCCGCAACGCTCTCTAGGAAAGCAAGGAAAATCCAAACAGAAGTGAACCAATCAAAAAACTGGAACCATGGCACACGACACAGTTCACATACGACGCACACCATTAGCCCACTTCTGGATGCCATGTTCCAAAGTGCTCATCAATCACATCGGTTTTTAATTGTCCTGAGGCCAAAAACCACATAAAAAACATCAATCAAAAACAAACCGGATTATTAATTTCCGTGCGACTGACGCAAAACATTTTCAGTATGCTGTCCACCGTTTTCTGCAACAAGTAGAAATCGAGAAACAGCAAGTTCCACAAGTGATCGAAGTGTTTCCGGGGTCACATTCAGAATGTTTTGCGCAATGCATGCCTTCAATGCAGCTGAGTTTGCAATTGGAACACTGAACACGTCTTTCAGATAGCCCCACAGCCAGAAGCCACACGGATTAAGAGTAGGTGATTGGGAGGCCAGGCTGTAGGGAAATGGCGGCTGATAATTCTAACATTTCCAAAATGGCGCTTCAGCAACTGTGTAACTGGATTTGCAACATGTGGAGATGCGCCATCTCGCATAAAAATGATCCCATCCACACATCCACGCTGTTGCAGAGCTGGAATGACGTGGTTGTGCAAAAGACACTCATAGTGCTTACCAGTGATGGTACAGGTAACAGGACGGGAAGCACCTGTCTCTTCTAAAAAATATGGCCCTATGATAAATGACCTTTTCAGGATGATGTGGTACTGGTTGATTTGCATATGGATTTTCCATTGCCAATATTTGTCAATTCTGTATATTGACATATCCTGTCATATGGAAATGGGCTTTGTCTGTCCACAAAATCTTCCAAGGCCAATCATTGTCCACTTTGGCATGAGTAAGAAATTCTAAAGCAAAGGTCTCTCTTGCTGGCAAGTCAACAGGAAGCAACTCGTGCACGTGGATAATTTTGAATGGAAAGTAAAGAAGGATGTTTCGTAGGATTTTATGCATTGTGCTCATTGGTATGTCCAATGTTCAGGCAATGCTCCACGTTCTACACATTTGCTCACTACCACTCTTCTCCTCCTGCATTGCTGAAGCAACTGCTTCCACTGACATCGAATCAATTCGTTTCCACCCTCTACCAGGTTGCACACCAAAAGAGCTGGTCTTTTCGAATTTCTGAATCATTTTCTCCAGACCCACAGCAGTAATCAGACCAACGCCTTTTTCCAAACCGTTCACTGTCCAGAACTTCTGCAGACCGACGTGTGCACAGTCACCATTCTTGTAATACAGATTTACAAACAGAGTGCAATCCTGCATTTTTTTCTTTATTGTAATTTCATTCCCCTGCACCATATGGGCAGGGAAGGGCTGGCAGCGGCACAGTCCATAGCTCTTCGACCAATTGGCTTTACAAAAATACAGAAGAATGATTACATAAAAAGGGGGGATAAAAGAGGGACATAAAAAACACAGTAAATGGAGATGATGGGAGTTAAAATATACAGTAAGATGGGGACATGCACTGGGGGACAGTTAAAAAGTTGACATAAAGTTAAAAGAACCCAGCTGGCAAATTAAAGTGCACTTAAAAAACACTGGAGGCAAACACAAGTTAAAAGTTGGCTACAGGATAAAAATCTCAGAGCAAGACAGTTAAAAAAAACTGGAAAAAGTCAGAGCACTCATGAAGAATAAAATACTGCTGGTAGGGACCTGCCAAGGAACTGGAGGCCGGAGAGGAGGGAAGAAAGAGGGGAGGAAGGTGCTGTGGGGGCCAGGGGGGGGGGGCAAGGAAGAGTTAAAAAAGGGTTCAAATGGCTCTGAGCACTATGGGACTCAACTGCTGTGGTCATCAGTCCCCTAGAACTTAGAACTACTTAAACCTAACTAACCTAAGGACATCACACACATCCATGCCCAAGGCAGGATTCGAACCTGCGACCGTAGCGGTCTCGCGGTTCCAGACTGTAGTGCCAAGAACCACACGGCCACTCCGGCCGGCGTTAAAAAAAAGGGGGGGCAGGAGGCATACCAAGAAGCAGGAGATGGGCAGGGCGGGAATTGAAGAAGGAAGACAAGGCAGGAAGGAGTGCAGGGACACAGGAGGGGAGCACAGGAGATGGAGAGGATGTAGGAGGGGGGAAAGCCACACAGGAGAATGGAGGGGGAGGAGAGGAAGTCCTGAGGAGGAGGTAGGAGGAAGGTGAGGTTAGAGTAGGTAGGAGGGGTAGACGTCAGGGTGAAGCGCATCATCTGGGAGGTGTAGGTCTGGAAGTTGCATTGGGAAAGGAGGTGGAGGGTGTGGAGATGGACAGAGGGTGAGGCACGATGATAAAGGAGTGAAATGGGTTGAGGGTGGAGAGGAACGGGGACACCAGGGGTTGGGGGAGATCGAGTCGGCAGACAATATACAGGGTGCGGATGTGTTCAAGGAAAAGGAGAAGGTGGAGGAAGGGGATGAGGTCACAGAAGGTAGATATGGAAGGTGAGGCGGAGTGCATGGCATTCGAGGATTTGGAGGGCTTTATAGAACCCAGGGGTGTAAATCCAAACACTGCTGGCATAACAAAGGATGTGGCCGATCAAGGATTTGTAGGTGTGAAAGATGGTGGAAGGATGCAGTCCCCATGTGCAGCCAGACAGGAGTTTCAGGAGGTGCAGTCTGTTGTTAGCTTTGTGTTGGATTGTAAGGAGATGGGGAGTACAGGTGAGTTGGCAGTCGAGGGTGAGGCCAAGGTATTTGAGAGTAGGAGTGACGTGGATAGGATGACCATAAATGGTTAAGTAGAAAACATGGAGATGGAAGGAGTGGGTGGTGTGGCCTATGATAATCACCTGGGTGTTGGAGGGGTTGGTACGAAGGAACCACTGGTTGCACCAAGTGGTGAACTGGAAAAGGTGGGTTTGGAGGTTACGTTGGGACTGTTGAAGGGTAGGATAAAGGGCTAGGAAGGCGGTGTCATCAGAAAATTGGAGGAGATGAACAGGCGGGGGAGGTTTGGGCATACCAGAAGTGTACAGGAGATAGAGGAGAGGGGAAAGGACGGAGCCTTGGGTCACACTGATGGAGGGATAGAAGGTACAGGATTTGGAATGGTGGATAGTGATGTAGGAGAGACGATGGGAGAGGAAGGAAGCAACAAGATGGATGAAATTGATAGGAAAAGCATAGATATGGAGTTTGAAAAGGAGCCCAGGATGCCAGACATGGTTGTAGGCATTCTGGAGGTCAAGGGAAACGAAGATAGCTGAGCGACGGGAGTTAAGTTGGAGGGAAAGAAGATTGGTAAAGTTAAGGAGCTGGCCGTTGGCTGAGAAGGAAGGCCTGAAGCCACACTGGGTAAGGGGAAGGAGGTGGTGCTGTTTAAGGTGGGGGTGAATACAGCAGGAGAGGATGGTCTCGAATACCTTACTAAACAGAGAGGTAAGGCAGGTGGGATGATAGGCAGAGGTATCAGAGGGGGGTTTGTTGGGTTTAGGGAGCAGCAGAACACAGGAAGTCTTCCACAGGTCAGGGTAAAGCCAGTGGAGAGGAGAACATTGTACAGGGTAGTAAGGACAGCCAGGAAGGACGGTGGGGATTCGTTGAGGTGGCGGTAGCTGACACCATCATGACCAGGGGCAGTGTTGCATTTGGAGTGGAGGATGAGTGTGATGTCGTGTGCGGTGATGGGAGTGTTGATGTCTGAGGGAGGTAGCTGATCCTAGTACTGGAAGCTAGGGGTGAGTGGTGGGACAGAGGTATCAGTGCAGTCAAATGGGGATCGTCAGGAATGGAGAGAGGTGGGAAGCAAAATGGTTAGCCTTATTGAGGTTGGCAGGAAAGGGGTGATTGTCATGGAGGATAGGGTAATGTGGGGTGGGATGGCTACCAGTAAGGCGGTGGAAGGCTGACCAGTACTTGGAGGAGTTGACAGGGAGGATGGAGTTGAGGCGTGTCTATGTCTTGCTCCAGTCCCAGTTTTTCTTTGCTGTAAGGAGGTTCTGGATGTGTCGCTGTAATTTCCGGTGGTGGATGAGTGTATCCTGGCCACAGGTGCTGAGGAAGGAGTGGTAGAGCCTGTGGGATTTACAAAGAAGGACGGCCTGTGGAGGAAGAATAGGGCGGTGAATATGGATGAGTTTGATAGGGACATGGGTCTCCACAGCATCAGTGATGGTCTTCTGAAGGATAGAAGAGGCATGGGTGATGTCAACAGGATGGTGAAAGGTGAGGGCGTGGCTTTCGACCTGTGTGGCAATGGATTCCTGGTACGTATCCCAGTCGGTGTGGCGGTAGTCATGGACGGGCTTTGGAGGGGCAGCTGGGTGGGGGACTGCTGGGGGCCCACGGGCAGAAGAGATGGTGAGAAGTGTGGGGAGGTGGTCACTACCAACGGGATCGAGGACATCCATGGCGATATGACCAAGGAGGTTTGGGGGGAACGAGGATAACATCAGGAGTGGAGTTATTTTCAGGACGGGTGTGTTGTGGGAGAGGAACAAGGTCACCATGGAGGGTGGCAAGGAACTGATGCCACTGTCGAAAGGTGGCAGGGTCATGGCTGTGGATGTTGATATCAACGGCAATCACATATCTGGAGAAGGTACGGTCAACATGGGAAATGAAGTCGTAGGGGAGAGGAGCTGTGGGACGGATATAGATAGTGCCACAGGTGATTGTGAGGGAGGGAAAGAGATGCTGAGAAGTAGGGGTTCAGTTGGGTCATTGAGGAGGAGTTGTGGTCGGACAAGGAGATGCTTGAGGTGGCCAATAGCGACCCCACCTCAGGTGAGGGGAAGGGGATTGTCAGTTTGGTGAAGGAAATAGGGAGAGGTGCAGACAACATGGTGAGGTTGGAGGAAGGTTTCATTAAGGATGGAGTCAACCTGGTGCTAGGATAGGATATGCATGAAGAGGTATTTGTTGGCAGGGAGGGAGTGAATGTTGAGGTAGAGGAGACGATACTGGCGACGCGCCAGGTGATGGGAGGGGGGATGGATGGCTCAAATGGCTCTGAGCACTATGGGACTCAACTGCTGATGTCATTAGTCCCCTAGAACTTAGAACTAGTTAAACGTAACTAACCTAAGGACATCACAAACATCCATGCCTGAGGCAGGATTCGAACCTGCGACCGTAGCGGTCTTGCGGTTCCAGATTGCAGAGCCTTTAACTGCGCGGCCACTTCGGCCAGCCAGGGGGATGGAAGTGGGGCGAGCAGAGAGGGGCTTAAACGAAGGTGTTTAGACAGGTGAAGGTAAAGTGGGCCTGGTTGTGGGAGTAGGTGGCATAGGTATTTAAATGGAAAACAGAGCGGGTGGTGAGGGAAATGTGTTGGAGGGTGTGGGGGCGCTGGAAGGGTTGGATGTTCTGCAGGACAATGGTTAGGAATTGGATGATGTCTTCTGCCATAGGGGGAGGGAAGAAGGAATTATTTGGGTAGATGGGTGGGTCGATGGGGCGAATGGGGACAGTGAGCTCAGGGTTTGTGGGAGAGGGTTTTGCTTTGCATTTGGAGGAGTAGGTGGGGTGGTGTTCATTGCAGGTGTTGCAGGATGGGGGAGAGGCAAGGTTCGGAGACTGTTTTAGGAAGTGGGAGGCGTTACAATGACAGCAGGTGGGGGGGGGGGGGTTCTTGCAGTTTTGGGTGAGGTGGTCATTGTACAGGAGACAGCACTGGCAGCGGTAAGATTGAGGAGGGGAACAGGACGGGTCAACAGGATGGCAGTGGTTGAAAATCAGGGCTTCCTGTGTGAGGAGCTCAGTAAAGATACGCACGAGGAAGGTAGGGGCAGAGGAGTCGTAAATACGGCACGCCGGGCAGATTTCCAGTCGGGGTGGGCATTCAGTTCCATCAACACCTCTGCGTCCACGATCACAGGGCTGAGATTTGTGATCATGGCGGTGAGGGTTGGCGGACAATGAGTTGGTTGGGGCTGACGAGGAGAGGAGGATGTAAGGAAAGGGGTGAGAGATGCATGGACGCCAAAGGTGATGTGGGGAAGGCGTCAGAGGAGATCAATATGGAAAGAGGGAGAGGAGGACTTCATGATAACAGTCTCTACGAGGGATAAGTTGGGTAATGGGTGCACTGGGGATGTATTTCCGGATTGCAAGGGAGAGAGTCCAGGTGTCTAGGAATTTCGGATAAGGGTTGGCAAGGACGAAGGTATACAGGGTGGGGGCTGGGGAGGCGGGTGGAGGTGTGGTATCCATGGCCCGATCAGAGGGAAGTGGGGTGGGCAGTGGGTTTTTGGAGGAGGTGGTGGAGGTGAGGTTGCCACTTGGGCGGTTGGGCGCTTGGGAGGTGTTTTGGCAGGTGTGACCTGAAAGGAGGGTTGAGGGACTGGATGGATGGAGACATGGTGGGAGGCAGGCCCCTCTCGTGAATGGGTGGCACTGGGTAAGGGGGTGGGGCTCTCGGTGGTGGCGACTGTGGTGCGGCGGGTGGTTACTCGGGGAGGGGAAGCAGGAGTAGTTGTAGTGGGACAGGTAGAGAGGGGGGGAAGTCATCTCGGCAGGAGACAGCAGTGGGAGGGGGGCAGGAGCAGGGGTAGAAGTGGTGGAAGTAGCAGGGGAAGGAGCAACATATGGGTAGGGATACAGGGAGGAGGAGGAGATAGAAGGGGAGGGAACTTGAGTCGGGGAGGTGGATGAGATGGGTTAAGGCCACAGGAAGCACTCCACGAGGTTACAGTGGGGCAGGTGAAGGGAAGATATAGATGATGGTGGTAGTGGGGGTGACCAAGATTGAAGGCGGCATCTACTGGCGACAGGAGTCGCCAAAGTTCGAAAGTAACTAAAACGGGGGCTGGCAGTGGCGAACACCAGGCGGCAGTGGCGAACACTGGGAGGCGGCGGCGGCGGTGAGCCCCGGACAGTGGCTGCGAGCTCCGTGCGGCGGCTACAGGCAGGCAGACAGCGGACATACGAAAACAGCGGCGGCGGCCGACAGAAGGTCGGCGGATGGCGACGGCGGATGGACGACAGTGGCTGGCAGGCAAGCAGGAAGACGAAGCAGGCAGGCAGGCAGGCTGGCAGACAGACAGACGGACGGCAACAGCAACAGGTGTGAGGAAAAGCCGTTTACCTGGCGTGCTTACACCATCTTCGATGGGTCGTGTGCATGATAGATGTTTTGATTTACGTATTATGACTCATACAGCCCCACCAATTTATCAATTTTCACACTATATTTTTTTCTTCTTCTGCCATACGTTTTTCCCCTTTCTGATAATATTCCGTTGCAATTTGACGTCATTTTTACCAGTGGTGTTATTTCTACAGAGTTTTGAAAGTTTAACGTTAATTATAATCAAAGTGCATATCTATAACGAGTTGACAGCTGAAAACAACTAGATAGAACATCTTCCGAAGATATGTTACTTGACATAAAATGTAAACATAGGTGAAAGTGTAGAGGCTGGTAACAGTCATATAGAGGATGTTCATAAGCCGCATGGGGTAGCCGTGCTGTCTAGGCGTCCTGTCACGGTTCATGCCTCCTTCCATTGGAAGTTTGGGCATGTGTGTGTGTGTGTGTGTGTGTGTGTGTGTGTGTGTGTGTGTGTGTATTGTCCATAGCGTAAGTTAGTTTAGTTAGATAAAGTAGTGTGTAAGCTTAGGGACCGATGACCTCACAGTTTGGCCTCATAAGATCTAACCACAAATTTCCACATTTTTCCAGTTTCAAAACGGTGTAGAACGACAACAACTGCTCACAGTGATATCATATTTGAACAGCATATTATTGACGCAGGGGGGAACATCGTGGAAGATGTGGTGTCACCGCCAGACATCACACTTGCTAGGTGGTAGCCTTTAAATCGGCCGCGGTCCGTTAGTATACGTCGGACCCGCGTGTCGCCACTATCAGTGATTGCAGACCGAGCGCCGCCACACGGCATATCTAGAGAGACTTCCTAGCACTCGCCCCAGTTGTACAGCCGACTTTGCTAGCGATGGTTCACTGCCTACTTACGTTCTCATTTGCCGAGACGATAGTTTAGCATAGCCTTCAGCTACATCATTTGCTACGACCTAGCAAGGCGCCATTATCAGTTACTATTGATATTGTGATTCATGTACCGTCAAGAGCGACGTTCATCATTAATGGATTAAAGTTAAGTATTCCACCAGCTACGTCCGTTTTTCTAAATTCTAATTTCCTTGTCCTGTTCCAGACCTCACGCCAGCCTGCGTGAGCTAAAATGCATGCCTTTCGGCCTCCTCTAGTAACACGGTGTTGGCTCTCTTGCCAACCACAACATTGGCGACGAGGCAAAACCGCTTTCTTCTCTAAACTGCCCTGATTTACTTGTGTAATGGCTTCGCCACAATCTCCAGATGTACTGTCCGAATTTTATCGCTTACAGAATCAGCAGATGCAGGCATTACTGGATGCCCTTGGACAGCTCGTCCAGGTCAATGTGCATTGCAAAACGATGCGGCAGCCGCCGCTCCACCGCTAACACAGCCACAACACGCAGTTGCACCAACTTTTCGACCTTTTGATGCTGCACTGGAAAGCTGGTCGGAGTGGTCACGCTAATTTGGATTCCATCTCGCCGCCTACAGAATTCTAGGTAACGAGCAGCAGCCTTTTTTGTTATCATCAGTCAGGGTGAACACATACCGTGTGATAGTCAAATTATTTCCCTGACGCGACGTAGCAACTCTGTCCTACAAAGAAATTTTGTCTGCATTAGATGCATATTTCAAAGAATCAGTCAATGTAGTTGCGAAAAGGTATACCTTCTTTCGTACAAAACGTATGGCAGGTCAGGCTAATCAGGAGTGGGTTGCAACCTTGCAAGGCCTTACTAGGGATTGTGCTTTTGAGTGTCCATGTGGACTCCCTTATTCAGATACTATGGTATGGGATGCAATAGCACAGAACGTTTCTGATGTTCGTATAAGGGAACAGATTTTGAAATTAGTCAATCCCTCCCTTCAACAAGTGATGGACATAATGGATCGGCAGGACACACTTGACTTTCCTCAGGAATCATTTGAAACTTCGCCAGCCGTGTGTCAGGTTAACCGGCCCGCCGGGTGAGCTGCACCGAGCAGTAAACAGCCCTCGCGCCTGGCCGCGCCAAAGCCACCAGGCTCTCTGCCATGTGTGCCGTGCAGGCAATCAAATGCAGTGCTCAAATCATGCCCGCGGTGCGCTACTAGACATTCGCGTGAGAATTGCCCGTCATTCCAAGCTATTTGCTTTTTCTGTAATAAAAAAGGACATGTTCAGAGTGTTTGCCAGAAAAAGCTCAGATTGGAAACTCACAACCATTCCAGGCCCTTTGCTTCACGCTGGATTCGAACCGAGGATACTCAGGCTCGTGAAACTTCGCCCATGGAAATTCATGTGGTTCATTCTACTCCGCTCAGTGCCACTCTCTCTCGCAGTGACTGTGTTCGTCCCACAAATAGTGTGCGTCGACATCGCCAGAAATCCCGTCAAGTCGCAAGTGATTTTGTACCAGTGTCAGTTCACATAGCACGAGACAGTCGCTCTTGTTGTCAGCAGGACAATAAACGTTTTGTAGACTTGGACATTAACGGCAAAGTGATACCATTCCAGCTCGATACTGGAGCTGCAGTTTCACTGATCAATCAAGACATGTACAAACAACTGGGCATACCTCTGTTGCGTGCCGCAAATGTTAAGTTAACTAGTTATTCAGGTCAAGATATTCCTGTGTTAGGACAGTGCAGCCTTCTTGCAACATACAAAGGACAAACAAAACTTGTGTCATTTTACGTTCTTCGTTCTTCTTCTGCAGTGAACTTGTTTGGTTTCGATTTATTTCAGTAATTTAACTTGTGCCTTCCGACAGTGTTTCTTGTCTATGTGAAGAATTTGCAGACATTTTTGCAATGGGCCTCGGTTGCGCTAAGAACTATAAAGCACATTTGGAACTGAAAGTAAACGTGCAACCGAAATTTTTCAGAGTGCGCAATGTTCCCCATGCATTGCGTGATGAGGTCGCAAAAACATTACACGAATTGGAATCACAAGGTGTAACTGAACGTGTGCAGGCTTCTCTCTGGGCATCACGCTTAGTAATTTTGCCACAACCTTCCGGAAAATTGAGACTTTGTGTGGACTTCAAGGCAACAGTGAATCCACAACTAGTGATTGCAACTTTTCCTTTACCCCGCCCGGAAGATCTTTTTGACAAACTGTGCCTGGGTAAATATTTTTCGAAGTTGGACCTCGCAGAGGTGTACTTGCAAATACCAGTGGATGAAGAATCCCAGCGCGTTTTGGTGGTTAACACGCATCTTGGGTTGTATCAATTCAAACGACTGCCATTCGGGTGTGCATCTGCCCCTGCATTGTTTCAGCAGTATCTACAAACTGTTTGTTCGTCGGTCCCTACTGCAGCAAATTATCTGGACGATATTGTGATCTACGGAAAGACGGAAGAAGAACACTTGGCCAATCTCAGAACATTATTTCAGGTCTTGCGACAAAATGCTCTTCGCTTGCGGAAGGACAAATCTGTGTTTTTTGCTCGTGATTTGCCATACCTGGGACATGTACTCAATGCCCAAGGCATACATCCCAGTCCCACGCACCTTCATGCCATATAAGACTTGCCTTCGCCGCAGAATTTGAAGCAGCTACAGTGTGTGCTGGGAAAAATAAATTACTATAACAGATATGTGCCACATGCCTCTTGCATCTCAGCTCCGCTTCATCGCTTACGCCGTAAAGGTGTTCCGTTCGTCTGGACGACGGAATGCGAACGCGCCTTTCGCCAGTTGAAATCGGCGTTGCTTTCCAATACTTACCTTACGCCATTCGATCCCCAGAAGCCCCTTTTGTTGATGGTGGATGCATCGGATTTCGGGATCGGTGCTGTGCTTGCGCACAAAGATGGATCGCACGATCGCCCTATTGCCTTTGCGTCCAAATTGCTCTCGTCTGCGCAAAGAAATTATTCACAGATCGGGAAAGAAGCATTGGCTCTCGTATTTGGTGTTACAAAGTTTCATGCTTTCTTGTATGGTCGTCACTTTACCATAATCACAGACCAAAAACCTTTGCATCGCTTTTTTATCCGACCAGGCCTGTACCTCCACGTACAGCGCAGAAATTCATTCGCTGGTCTATTTTCCTCTCGCAGTACCGCTACGATATCTTGTATCAGTCCACTGCTAAGCACGGAAACGCCGATGCGTTGTCCCGTTAGCCTGTTGCTGAGGATAGAGCATTCGATTCCTCCGAACTTGCTTGCATGTTCATTGATTCGGAAACCGGTGACGTGGTCGAATCGTTTCCGATTGATTTTCGTCGTGTAGCTACAGCCACAGCTGCCGACCCTGTCCTTGCTACCGTTCTGCGTTTTGTTGCTACGCAATGGCCCTTGTCAAAGTCACGGATCGTGGATATGTTGGTTCGCCGATTTTTTGCTCACTAGGAGAGACTTTTTGTACGACGTGGTGTTTTGCTGTTGCGTTCTGATAATGATCAGTCCAGGGTCGTGGTCCCACGTTCGTTACAGTCCTCTATCTTACAGCTTCTCCACCAAGGACATTGGCGTATAGTGAGAACGAAACAACTTGCACGTCAGCACTGTACTTGGTTCGGAATCGATGCCGCGATTACGAATATGTGCTCTTCTTGCATGGTGTGTGCCGAACAACAATCAGCACCACCGCGGAAATTCTTTGCATGGCCAAAAGCCACTTCCCCTTGGCAACGCTTACACATCGATTTTGCTGGTCCATTCTGGAATGATCGATGGTTGGTTGTGGTAGATTCATTCAGTAATTTTCCTTTTGTTGTCCGGATGTCTTACACGACGTCATCTGCCACCATCCAAGCGTTATCTGCTATCATTTGCATTGAAGGTCTTCCACAGACTATTGTTTCCGACAATGGCCCACAATTCATGTCCGCAGAAATTTCAGTCATTCTGCAAGGCCAATGGTATTCAACATCTGACGTCCGCGCCGTTTTCGCCACAGTCAAACGGTGCCGCTGAACGATTGGTCAGGACTTTCAAGTCACAGATGTTGAAGTTAAAAGAGTCGCATTCTCGGGAGGACGCGTTATTGCTCTTTTTGTCCTCATATCGCCCTCAGGCCCGAGATGGTCGCTCGCCGGCTGAGTTGCTCCACGGTCGCCCTCATCGAACCTTGATGTCTTTGCTAAATCCGCCGCATCAGGTTCCTGTGCAGCGGCAGACACCTGCTTTTGCCCCAGGCGACGTTGTCTACTACCGCCACTACCGAGGTTCACGGCGTTGGCTAGAAGGGCGCATTCTTCGCTGCCTCAGACGCGCTATGTATCTGGTTTTGGGGGCCTCTGGTGAGGTGCGCCGGCATCTCAATCAGCTGTGCCTCTGTCGTCGCACGGGATCTGCCACTCCCCGTCTGCTTTCAGCGACGGTGCCATCCGGTCAGCGCCCTGGGGACCCATCTACTGGCTCGCCTCATCCCCAGGTGTTACCGACGCTGCCTTCCATTTTGCCCCATGGCGATGCGCCGCCGCCGCCTGTTCTCCCGCCGGGGACGCCCGCAGTGGATGCGTCGCTGCAACCGCCGGGCGCCTCCCTGGGTCACGCGCCGTCGATCGCTTCCCGTGACCAGTTGTCCTCCGACATGGAACTCTTGCCAGCTCAGGACCATATGTCGTCTTCGCCCGTCAGGTGCCCCGGCCCAATGGAGATCGACCCTTCGGCCCCTCCTGTCTCTCTGCGGGCGCATACACCGCATGTTGGCGTGCACCCTGGAGCAGGTTTCCAGGCGTTTCCTAGCTCCCTGCGGTCCGAATGGCAGGGTGCGGGTGGCACAGCCTCGCCTGTTGTTAGGCTCCCCACCTCGTCGCATACGTCAACATGGGGTCCTCCCCACGGCGGGCGGAAGCCTTATGCCACAATCGTACGCCGATTTGCGGGGGAGGAATGTGGTGTCACCGCCAGACACCACACTTGCTAGGTGGTGGCCTTTAAATCGGCTGCGGTCCATTAGTATACGTCAAACCCGCGTGTCGCCACTATCAGTGATTGCAGACCGAGCGCCGCCACACTGCAGGTCTAGAGAGACTTCCTAGCACTCGCCCCAGTTGTACAGCCGACTTTGCTAGCGATGGTTCACTGCCTACTTACGTTCTCATTTGCCGAGACGATAGTTTAGCATAGCCTTCAGCTACGTCATTTGCTACGACCTAGCAAGGCGCCATTATCAGTTACTATTGATATTGTGAATCATGTACCGTCAAGAGAGACGTTCATCATTAATGGATTAAAGTCAAGTATTCCACCAGCTACGTCCGTTTTTCTAACGTCAAGAGCGACGTTCATCATTAATGGATTAAAGTCAAGTATTCCACCAGCTACGTCCGTTTTTCTAAATTCTAATTTCCTTGTCCTGCTCCAGACCTAACGCCAGCCTGCGTGAGCTAAAACGCGTGCCTTTCGACCTCCTCTAGTAACACGGTGTTGGCTCTCCAGCCAACCACAACAGAAGTTTGACCTATGGATGATTGCCTACTACATCCTCATGTAGTTGATCATTGTTGATTCTTCCACATTTAGTGGCAGTTTCCCATCTCAAGGACTAGAGAGTGCCCAGAACCTCTGTCCCCTGCTGCGCCCTCTTTGACAAAGCTGTTGGCAGAACAAGGGTGACTTATTATGCCAGAAGTCTTCCGTCACCAGCGTTGATTAGTAGTCAAAATTTAAGCGGTTCAGTTACATAAGCGAAATGTGTGGAATGAAAGCATACAAATAACTTTCATGTGGCTTTATTTGAAGTATAATACGATCCACGCGTTTTTATGTTGAGTGAAAAAAATGTTACTTTCAGTCTGCTGTTACCAGTTGCTGACTTCTTAGAAAAAATCAAAATCAGTTTCTTTTGATGTGACCGACACAACATATCTCAATGCCAAACAATCAAAACAGCATTTCTTAGAAACGACTCCAGGATGGCGCAATGGATATTTTGCTTTCTTACTACAACAATTCTCTGATGCATGGGAATTTATTGGCTCTGAGCACTATGGGACTTAACATCTATGGTCATCAGTCCCCTAGAACTTAGAACTACTTAAACCTAACTACCCTAAGGACATGACACACACCCATGCCCGAGGCAGGATTCGAACCTACGACCGTAGTGGTTGCGCGGTTCCAGACTGTAGCGCGTATAACCGCTCGGCCACTCCGGCCGGCACCCCGCTAACATATTAATTTTCACATTCTCTGTTTTCCATTCGCGAATGGTGTGTGGGAAAAAATGACTATCTATAAACCTCCGTGAACTTAAACTTGAAGTGCGTCCACGGACCTGATGGGCCCATCGGTAACGACCGAAATTGCAGCACTTGGAACACCGTCATCCTCTGTCAATGGTGTCATTGGACGCAGTGTGGAGGGGCGTGGGGTCAGCAAAAATGGTTCAAATGGCTCTGAGCACTATGGAACTTAACAGCTGAGGTCAACAGTCCCCTAGAACTTAGAACTACTTAAACCTAACTAACCTAAGGACATCACACACATCCATGCCCGAGGCAGGATTCGAATCTGCGACGTAGCGGTCGCGCGGTTCAAGACTGAAGCGCCTAGAACCGCTAGGCCACCCCAGCCGGCTGGGGTCAGCAGTCAGCACACTGCTCTCGCGGCCATTGTCAGATTTTGTGGTCTGGAACCGCTTCTACTCGGTGAAGTAGATCCTCTACTGGCATCACGAGGCTGCCTGCACTCGTTCCACTACTCCCGCCAAGGAAATCTCCCTGGCATTTGCGGGAATTGTACCCGCATCCTTCGCATGACCCCTCAGCTAACGAGACGGACGATAAACGTCTGTAAGGGCTCAAATTTCTGCGATATATGTTAACGTACATTTCACGAGACATGTGGTAGAAGGTAATATGTTGTCCGATTCTTCTTCGAATGTACGCCCTCGCAATTTGAACAGAAGACCTTCCTTGCACTGGTACACGACGTCCCTCTTGTAGCCACTGCCAGTAAAGTTTGTTGAACATCTCCATAACACTTTCGCGTTACTAAACGAGTCTATGACGAAACATGTCACTCTTCATTGGATGCTCTATATCTCTTCTGTTAATCCTATTTACTTAGGATCTAACACTAATGTGCAAAGAATAGGTCGAACAATTGTTTTGTAAGCCCTTTCTTTCGTGGATGAATAAGCGTTTTCTTAATATTCGTTCAATGAAACGGCATCTGGTATATCTCCAATTAGTTTTATGATGTCATTCAATTTTATTTCGCTCTGGACAGTTACTCCTAAGTATTTTAAGATTGAAACTGATCCACCGATTTTTTTACCAATAGCATAATCGGAAAGTAATGTATCCGTACACCTGTTGATGGTTGGGAGTATTCCTGTACTAAATGATTCACTTATTATATCAGTTACCTGACAGTCTGTTTTACTCGAACTTTGATGACCTTATCTGACATACCACCAGAACCACAAAATATAGTATTTCTTTGTTTACTTGTATTTTTTTTCTGTTACTGTCACTGGTAACGAAAACACGGTGTTTTCATTTTGAGGACTTTAGCGTCATTATTTGGGCTATACTGGTTTTAAACATGAATTCTTTAAAGAAAAATTGAAAAACTGGAAGAAACCGAACTCGAGGAAGATCAATTTGGATTCCAGAGTAAAGTAGGACATTCAAGGCAATATTAAACCTGTAACTTCGCGTAGGAGATAGAGTACGGAAAGGCAAGTCTGTATGTAAAGCGTTTGCAGGCCTAGAGAAAGCTTGTGACAGTGTTAAGTGGAATACACTTTGAAATTCTGAAGGTAGCAGGGGTAAAATACAGGGAATGAAAGGCTACTTACAACTTGTATAGATACCAGATGGCAGTTATAAGAATTGAGAGGCGTGAAAGGGAAGTAGCTGCTGAGAAGGGAGTGGGATAGGATTGTAAATATCCCTAATGTTATTCAGTCTGTACACTGATCAAGCACTAAAGGAAACCAAAGAAAAATTTGGAGAAGAAATTAAACTTCAGGGGATGAAGTAAAAAGTTTCATGTTTGCCGATGACATTGCAGTTCTATCAGAGGCAGCAAAGGACTTTGAAGTACAGTTGAATGGAATTGACAGTGTCTTGAAAGGAGGATATAAGACGAACATCAACAAAAGACTAAAGATGGTACTTGAATGTTGTCAAATTAAATCAGGTGACGCTGATGAGATTAGATTAGGAAGAGAGTTTTGCTTTTTGGGCCATAAAATAACTGATGATCGCAGAAGTAGATAGGGCATAAAAGGTATACTGGCAATGCTGAGAAAAGCGTTTCTGAAGAACAGAAATTTATTAACACTGAATAGAGATTTAACTGTTTGGAAGTCTATTATGAATGTATGAAGTATAGCCTTGTATGGAAGTGAAACGATGATGATTAATAGTTCAGACAAGAAAATTGAAGCTTTTGAAATGTGGTGCTACAGAAGAATGCTAAAGAATAGATGGGTAGATCATCTAATTTATGAGTAGGTACTGAATAAAACTGGGGAGAAAAGAAATTTGTGGCACAACTTGACTAAATGAAGGGATCAGTTGACAGGACACGTTCTGAGACATCAAGAGGTCACCATTTTAGCGTAGTAGGAAGTGTGAAAGGGAATAAATTGTACAGGAAGACCAAGAGATGAATACAGTAAACAGATTCAAAAGGATGTAGGCTGCAGTCGTTATTCGGAATGAAGAGGCTTGCATAGGAAAGAGTAGCGTGGACAACTGCATCAAACCTGATTTAGGACTGAATACCACAACAACAACACTGGTTTTTAATCAAATACAGTATTTGATTTATATTAGACATGTTAGCAGAGTGTCGGTCGGGGTGGCCGAGCGGTTCTAGGCGCTACAGTCTGGAACTGCGTTACCGCTATGGTCGCAGGTTCAAATCCTGCCTCGGGCATGGAAGTGTGTGATGTCCTTAGGTTAGTTAGGTTTAAGCAGTTCCAAGTTCTAGGGGACTGATGACCTCAGAAGTTAAGTCTCATAGTGCTCAGAGCCATTTGATTTTTGTGTTAGCAGAGTGCATGGGGGTCCACAACAGTTCCTCCTTCACTTTTTTTTATAAATGTATTGTGCCTCAAGGCCAACTCACACCGGACGCCGACACATTTCTTTCGTGGTACATCACATTACGATCTTGGTTAAACTGTTTTCCACTTAAGTTACACAAACATTTGCACTCTTGATTGTCGAGCGCTACGCTTAACTTTTCTGATGTGCCTATAATACATTTTTCTCACATTTTTGTTGTAATCGTACCTTTTTGTGCACTTTGAATTTGTGCAGTTCTTATCTTCATACATCATGTTTGTGAGTTCAAATTCAGTAAGAAGCTGGATCTTCTGATCTCCATCAACTGAACCCTGCCGAGGTGCAGATGGCTCCCCTAGGATTCAAGTAGGAAATAAAAGTCTATCGCGCAGTGGAAATATTGGAAAATTAATGGACCTAGCAAACGAGCCTGAAGTGCAGTCCTTACAAAAATCAGTAATAATAAGAGGGTATGAGGTTCATCTAGCTACTGAAATGAAAGAATGGTCAGAATTGGCTCCAATTTATATAATCACAAATGAAGGCAAGAACAAACATGGTTTGATATTGGCACAGTGTTAATCTGAACAATTGGAGATAAAAGAAAATTAAAACATAACATCTTTAAACAGACTCAGTTAGAAGGGGCTATAGTGTGAAAAAGCTCGCAATGTTTGATTAAATAATAGGATCAGATTAATGATTTGTAATTAATCGAAAAAACAGCAAGTACACAATACCGTTTGGAACATGATGATTTCTGCAATTTGCTGTCGGGTGGAGAACGTCGCTTGCAAAATCCCAAAGTGCCTAAAACATTAGTGAGCCTCCATTTACTTAGAGCAATTTTGAAACAAGATCCCATTAAGTTATAGAAACACACCTATATTCTCCTAACCATTCTCATCTTTCCTTCGCTTTGGCAACAAGAACTTACTATATTTCCTCTCCGCTGTAATGTGGACTGCGCGCTACATCTTGCCACTCACTGGTCACGTCACACAAGTGAGTTCCATCTGAATATTGCAGTCTCCAAGTTTGTCTCCCTTGACCATTTGAATACCTCCTAGCCTTGAGTGCAAATTCATGCTCAAGGTGTCACAAAAATTTTCTCTGCTCCCAGTTTCTCACCGAAACACACTCATCTTCCAATCAAAAAAGTTGTCAGTTGTTCTCCCAATGGGAAACCTTCTAAAACTTGCCCCCTCCCCTTTGAAAAAGTTTGTTTGAATGGTAGCCAATGTCTTATTTTTTTCAAGTTGGCAAAATCTTACCTGTTCAGCAACAGCCTCCCCCTCTTGAAGAAAGTTCATACTCTAACCAATGTGAACAGCATCCATGTTTGCCTTTCTGGGAAAACGGCGTCTGATCACCCACTCAAGCTCCTCTTTTTAGGCCGTATCCGACCACCATTCTTCCCGCTACTTCCTGCACTGCTTGAGTCAACAAACCCCGCATCTTGATGGCAGACCGTCGGCACATTGGCTCTTTACAAAGTGTGGCCGATATTTCATTCCCAAAAACGAATTTTTTACCCTCCTGAGCCAAGTAAGATCTTATCTACCTTTCTGGCCACCCTCACACCGTTCTTTTATGACCAGCATCCTGTCTGCAGCCACCGTCGTTTTTAGCTCATAATGGATATCCAGTTTCCTTCGGGTGTTATAACTGTGGTATGAGCTATTGATTTTGAATAAGTTGCTATTTTTTGAAACAAAGCACATCAGGGAAAAAATATATCGGGCAGGTGTTGTAAGGATTTGTAGAGTTCTAAACAGATCCCTGCATGAGTGCCTAGGATGTACTCCACGCATAATTCTTATTGCTCGCTTCTGTGCATGCAACACTGTTTTTGCTATTGGTTGATTTCCCCAAAATATTATACCATAGGCCGTAAGTTGATGAAAATAGGCAAAATATGCTGTTTTTATTGTGCTCATTTCCCTAGTGTCTGAAATTATTCTTAAGGCAAACGTTGCTGAGCTTAGCCTTTTGCACAGATCTTGAATATGGTGGTGCCACTTCATTTTGCTATCTATATGCATACCCAAGAATTTGGAGGACTCAACCTTCAAAATCTCGTGCTCACCCATTTTTAGGTTCATTTCATTAGTAACATTTGTGTTAGAAGAGAAATGAATGTAATTTGTCTTTTTTAGGTTGACTGTAAGGCCATTGGTTTCAAACCAGTTTGTCAAATCTGCAAAAGCTTTATTTGCAGCCTCATTTGACACATTCCCTGAGAGATTATTAACTGATAAAGTGGTGTCGTCAGCAAACATGAGTATTTTCCCATATTCTGTACATAGTGCTAAGTGCTGAATATTAGAAAGAGCAGTGGGCCCAATATTTGGTCTTGAGGTACTCCTGCATTAATGGAGCCCCATTCTGAAGATACCTGGCCACCACGCAGTCCTTCCACGATTACTTTCTGTTTTCTACCACACAGATAGGATTCAAGCCACTTGCCTACGGTTCCACCCATTCCAAGGGTCTTGGCTTTATGCAAGAGAATATGGTGACTTACACTGTCAAAAGCTTTTGATAGTTCACAAAATATTCCAACTGTCATCATGTTATTATTTATGGCTTCCATAACATTGTCAACAAAGGCATGTATTGCATCCACGGTTGATACCCCTTTCCGAAAGCCAAACTGGCTACTGCTGAGGATGTTATATTTACTAAGATGCTCAACCATTCTGCTATGCATCAACTTCTCTAGTACGTTGGAGAAAACTGAGAGTAATGAAATTGGTCGATAGTTTGTAGCCTCAGTCTTTTCGCCCTTTTTGTAAATTGGTCATATAAGCCCATATTTTAGCCTGTCGGGAAAAACACATTCTTCCAATGACATATTACTAATATGGCAGAGGACTGTACTTATTTCTTTACAACAGTATTTCAGTAACTTGCTGGAAATGTTGTCAACTCCAGCAGAATTTTTACATTTTAAAGACATAATTATTTTTTCTAATTCTATCACTGTAGTTTTTCGAAGATGCAGCTCACCTATTTTGTTAGTTAAGGTGTTATGCAAGTATTCTGTAACTTTCTTTACAGAACCCTGGCATCCCATTTGGTTGGTGACTGTTAGGAAATGATTGTTAAAGATATTAGCCACCATTTCGGGAGCATCCACTGAAAGGCTCCCAGTTCTTAAGCTAATTACTTACCGCCAATTGATATGAGAACTGGTCAATGGAGTATTGCATTGATAGGACTGGAGACGTACAACAGCATCCCGAATATCACCAAGACTAACAACAAACTGCATCTCGATATTAATGGTGAAAAAGATATTCTGGAGATAGAACCTGGTGCATACAATACCGACGATTTTAACGACGTCTTAAAACAATCCGGAAAATGTATTGAACTACATGCAAACATCAACACACTTAAATCTGAAATAAGAACTGTAAATGCAACTATTGACTTTAACCAGAAAGATTCAATAGGACACCTGCTGGGATTCACAAAAGAACAGATTTTGAAGAAGGATCCAACTAAATTTTACAAGTCGAATCAGTGGACATACTCCTAGTCAGCACAATATGTGTCTAGTGTAATATTGCAATGAAATCCTATCTCAACGATACTCTCATTCACACTATTTATGGATTCTTCCCCTCAGTTGCAACGGGGTATAAGATTGTTGAGACCCCTGCCAATGCAGTATACCTTCCAGTGACAGCTCAGACATTGGAATATTTGGAGCTGCGTATTGTCGACCAGAATAATCAACTTGTTGACTTTTGTGGTGAGGAAATAATTCTACGATTACATCTAAGACAGGATGGGCATGCGGTATATAACAAGTGCACGCAATCCACAGCACGCCACTTCGCTACCAAACAGCAAAGTGATAACACCTTCGAACTACGAGTTTCTTAAATCAGTTGGTCTGAAGCAGCACAATGATGTCATCACTCAATATAACCAGTCCAGTAGAGTATGATGAGAGAATCATACATCAGGAATACTTCTCCCATAAACCTTACACTTCAACCACGTTTAACAAGAATGATGAAATCTCGATTGTCATACAGCACCAAGACACATTCATGCTTCTATGCAAGAGTTTCATATATCTCTAGGGGTCATTCAATAAAAATGATGGCAGTGATACAGTGAGATCCAAGCTGACCCGTAACGCATTAGCATTCCTCTTCCAAGAGATTCGCTATGAACTGAATGGCTCTGAGATCGACTGTACATGCAATGTTGGCATAACATTGACCCTTAAAACATACGTCTCGACATCACCAGCAGATTTGCATAGTTTAGAAAATGCAGGATGGTTCATAGACGAACCAGAGGATAGAGCAGCTCAAGAGTACAAGTGATTTACTGCATGTATACCTCTAAAAATGCTTACAGGATACTTTGAGGATATGAAACAGATTATTATGAACACTAAACAAGAACTCATTCTGGTGTGGAGTGCGATGGACAATAACTCATAAATTCAAGGAGCTCAAGAAGAGAATATGATCACAATCAACAAGATAATATGAAAAATGCCTCACATCAGTGTATCCAATGAGGAGTGTTTGAAGCTTTCAAAAGCCCTGAATTCAGATACATTTCTGTCACTGACATTCCACTCATGGGAGATCTTTGAGTACCCAGTCTTACCGGTGCGAGCGGACAAACATGGGCTATTAAGTTAACTAATGCCAAAGTCTACCTCAATTCAGAATTCTACCCATATGACAATCTATATCTGCAATGGAATCAAAATATATACAGCCTGGCATATGACATATATGCAAGGTTTCGTCCTTCTTACTATGAAACTGCTGAAGGAGAGGGAGGGGGGTTCCTACTAGGTCCATCTAAGTTCAAAGCGCTTTCACTGATCATTGTAACAGACTGCTGTAAACAGAATGAGATAATTAAGTCTGGACCTATAGAGGTGCGAATTGAATTTGAATCATCCACAAATTTCCCAGAACACACTGCTGCATATGCTTTAGTTCTACATGACCATGTAATCAACTACTGTCTGCTCACAGGTGTTGTGCAGCGAGACGTATAAATGAATAGGTACTGCCATGTACATTGATCATTTGATGATGGCATGTCAGCAAGTGAACATCATTGCAGAAGCACAAGGATTCTATGACGGAGAGTGTAGACAGTTCGAATTTAAAGATGTTATGTTTGTAGTGTACACACAAGACGCTGTAATAATTGAGACTTTCACTGCAAATATTGAATCACCAAGCCCCTTCAAGCAAGTGAAGTGCTCTAAAACACAGAAGAACACAAAGTAGTTGACTAATTTTTATCATGGAATTCACTGGGATGATCATGATATATCCTATAAAGATATGGTGGCTGCACTTAAATTATTCGATCACATGGACACCATCGTTTACGTGAAGGGCAATGACAAAATCTCCTGGATGCGACGAAATTTAACTTTGCTTCTATTCTAACCTGGAATTCTATGGCTGTCCATCTATCCATCGACTCAAGACCATTTACCAAAAAGTGCTATTGTATCTGCATATGAGAATGTAAAATTACTTTTAAGTTCGATGACAAATAAATAATTTTATTGTTCGATAACAATGCTTGTTTTCTTTCTTTCTGTGACACCGAAGTCCGTAGCAAGTTAGTTTATTGGCATACTGTACGTGAAGCGCATTCCACTAGAGCTGTCTGAGACACATAACTCAGCCTTTGAGAGCACTTTCACATGATGAGTAATGTTGCCTGCATCATTAATGAAACAGCTTTCACCTCACCTGCATGGAAACCACTGAAAGTGACAGTTCAGAGGCAATGCGTCATGTACCAGCTGCGTGACTGCCTCCAGACCTGAAAGTGACAGCTCAGGGCGATGTGTGATCGCCGCCGCCGAACACACTCCAGTGCGTGTCATTCAGAAATCATTTTTTTTTAAAGCACATGATTAATGGCTCCAAGTGGGGCACATCCTTACAATACCCCTCTATCATAATATTATTCCCTGTTAGTTATCAATAACATTGAAAAAAAGTGAAACCATTGGGAGTTGGTGATATCTGCTAAGATAAATGGCCAGTTGGTGGATTAGCAGGTGATGTTGCTATCACCTGGGGTTTTTTATATCAATAGTAGGTTGGTGTCATAATGTTCTTGCTGATCAGTATAAATGGATCATAGGCATAAATGCATTAAAATACACTATTTGATCAAAAGTATCTGGACACACCCAGAAACATACATTTTTCATATTAGGTGCATTGTGCTGCCACCTACTTCCAGATACTCCATATCTGTGACCTCAGTAGTCATTAGGAATCGTGAGAGAGCAGAACTGTGTGCTCCGCAGAACTCGTGGACTTCGAATGTGGTCAGGTAATAGGAAGTCACTTGTGTCATACATCTGTACGCGGGATTTCCACCCTCCTAAACATCTCTAGGTCCACTATTTCCAATGTGACAGTGAAGTGGATACATGAAGGGACATGAACAGCATAAAAGCATACAGGCCAACCTCACTTGTTGACTGACAGAGACCACCAACAGTTGAAGAGGGTTGTATTGTGTAATAGGCAGACATCTGTCCAGACCATCACACAGGAATTCCAAATTGCATCAGAATCCACTGTAAGTACTATGACAGTTAGGCGGGAGGTGAGAAAACTTGGAATTCATGGTCAAGCGGCTGCTCATAAGCCACACATCATGCCAGTAAATGCCAAACACTGCCCCTCTCGGTGTAAGGAGTGTAAGCATTGGACAACTGAGCAGTGGAAAAACCTTGTGTGGAGTGATGAACCACAGAACACAATGTGGCAATTTGATGGCAGGGTGTGTGTATGGAAAATGCTTGGTGAACATTATCTGCCAGCATGTTTAGTGCCAACAGTAAAATTCGGAGGTGGTGGTGTTATGGTGTGGTAATGTTTTTCATGGAGGGCGCTTGCACACCTTGTTCTTTTGCATGGCACTATCACAGCACAGGCTTACACTGATGTTTTAAGCACCTTCTTGCTTCCCACTGTTGAAGAGCAATTTGGGGATGGCGAGTGCATCTTTCAACACAATCAAGCACCTGTTCATAATGCAAGGCATGTGGCAGAGTGGTTACATGACAATAACATCCTTGTAATGGAATGGCCTGCACAGAGTCCTGACCTGAATCCTATAGAACACCTTTTGGATGTTTTGGAATGCTGACTTTGTGCCAGGCCTCACCGACCAACATCGATACCTCTCCTTAGTGCAGCATTCCATGAAGAATGGGCTGCCATTCCCCAAGAAACCTTCCAGAACCTGATTGAACATATGCCTGCAAGAGTGGAAGCTGTCATGAAGGCTAAGTGAGGGCCAACACCATATTGAATTCCAGCATTACCAATGGAGGGCACCAGGAACTTGTAAGCCATTTTCAGCCTGGTGTCTGCATACTTTTGATCACATAGTGTAGCTTCAATAAAAAGAAATGTCTTCAAAAGGAGCGTAAACCCATTTTGTCTGTAAGACCTCTGTTGCAAAATGTTACTCTGCAAGGAGCTGAAGTTCAATACAAATTGCCATCTTATGTTATGTGTTAATCATTGTGCCTGTCTAAACTTTTCCAGAATGAAATAACTGGACAATCACTACCCACAAAATGTAGAAATTTTGAATAAAAATTTTGGAAATTTAGCATAGCTTTTGATGGTACAAAATATTTGACTTGTACCATTTCTTTTATCTGCTGCCAATCCATTTGATAATTCAAAGGGCTGCACACTATCTTAGATCTCTAGCGAAATATTTTATGATTTGACACATATTCAGGTAACAAGAAATATTCAGGTTCCTTGAGACTTCAGTTGATATTCCACACTCGTCTAAATGAGTGATTTCCTCTTCAGTTATGTTATTCATTGAAATAAAATACATATACTCACCTTTGTAGCTGAGTTCACTAACACACACCTATGGAGTGGCATTCAACAGAGTGCTAAGCTGGTTCAAATTCTGGTGATGGATGGAATTTTCACTGCCAAGTTTTGGCTGACAAGGGAAGGAGAGATGATGGTGTAAAATTCTTGATCACCAGTCTTTCTGCCACTGTCTTGGATTAAATTCCAAACCTTTCTTCATTGTCTCATGCAGTGAGGGCATGACACTTGATGGTGTTCCAACCATTAGATGGGTGCATTAAGCCAGCAGCCCTTTTAGCATTATTTGAGAGGAGCAGGCTATATGTTGGCACTGGTCTCTCATCATTATACAACACAAACATAACACTACACTATACCTGCATCCATTAAATCCAGTTACACTCCACAAATACATGTATGACACAGCTCTCACATATCTGAAAGGAAATGAGCTAGGGAATATGGAGGAAGAACACTATTTCCAGCATGTGGCTGAATCCACTCCACAGGATTTCCAAGGCAACATTGCGACACTTTTTTTTAATAATAAATTATTAATATGAATTTGATGTCTCTTGCTTATGCCCAAGTTACAGACATGTCTGAGGTTTGCAGTACTTTTTCAGAAGAACTGTACTAGCATCTGTCTTAAGCAATTCAGGAAAATCACAGAAGTCTTACATCATGATCTGAAATTCATTTCCGATGTCTTAACCACTGTGCCACATTGCTTGGTGTGGGCCTACTATGTACTTCACTTGGATTATTGCAATATGGAATTTGCAGTGGGATCTGTCTGTTGAAGGGGAGGTTTGGTCAAGAAAAATGAAAAAAATTGATCTCATAATTTGCGTCCCTCAATTATATAAATTATGTGTTCAAATGGATTTTTTGATTGTGAAAGCATTTTATATAAGTTATAGAGTGCTGGATGGAACTGTGTGTCAGTCAAAATATAGGCAGCTATAGACTCAATGAATTAGTTCAAGGAGAGATCCAACCAGAATACAGATTTCTGTTCAGTGAGCATTTGCTTCAAAAATGCACTGACACCAATGTGTCAAATGACAATGAGAGCTTCAACGTGTGCATTTGGAAACTGGTACCGAAACGTCTTCCTTGTGGAGCAAAAGCTGTTGTAATAATAGCATATATAGTTGCAGGTGTATTCAGTGAACATTATTAATCTGTTATAAAGATGATGAGTGCATTAGGGATTATCAGAGGAATGAACAGCAAAAAGTCTGCAGAGTTATCTGACAGGAACCATGTGACTGCTGTGGAGTAAGGAATGTCTCAGTTTGTTGAAAGAGCATGAAGTAAAAAATATAGCACCAGACTCAGAACCAAAGCATTTTTGAGGAAGAGGAAGGATGCTCCTATAGTCGTGGGATCACATATTAACAGTAAGTTCTGAAACAATGTTGTTTTTGTTGCTTCAAACTTCAAATGTGTTTTTCTCTAAATAAAATTTTTCAGTGCGCAAAGCATTCTAGAGCCTCGACTGATTAACAAATTCATTTGACTTTACAAAATGAAAGATAATTAAATCTAGCTGGCCTTAGGAAGACCATTTTTTTATTCAAATTTAATTTCTTTTTAATTTGAACTTATGAAAACATGCTAAGAAATTAACATATTGTTCAAAAACCTGTCATTTTTCAAAGGTATTTTTCAAAAGCTTATCAGCTGGTGCCAAAATTCATTCTTATTTTTAGAACTTTCTATTTTTATGGGTTTCAGAAAATGCGATGAGTCTGTACAACACTTCGCACAAACCAGGACATGCCACGAGGTGCATACTTTGACAGGGGCTGCAGCCACAATTTTTAATTTCTTATGAGACACAAAATATATTTTTTTATTCATGAATGTATGTATAGTGAAGTGCTAAAATCCTCATTTTAATAAAAACAATCCTTGTATGAAAAAAAGTTTTAAACTTCACCCATTTTTCATGCCTCTCAACCAGAACCTCCACTTAAGTGGAGTTCCATCAGACTTTAGGATCACTCTTGGATGCTTAGAATCACATTCTCCTACATGACAAGGTTCAATTCTAGCTTATTATTGTGCTTTAGTTCCAGGAATATTGCAAAAAACTTCCTCTCTTTTGGTTCTAAATAATTCTAATATTGTTTTTGTTACTGTGTCACAACAACTTCCACAATTTTATTTTTCATTGTATTTTTCTGTTGTTGACCCTCAACAAAATTCCCATGTAATAAACAACAGTCAACATCAAGCTCAGTGTATCATGTTTGTCTCAAACCAAATATGTTATAGTAGTCCACGTAGATTATATTTTGTATGATTTGTACTCTTCATCAATTTATGCCTGAATTATATGTTTTACTATGCTCTCTTTCCTAAATCATTTTGTTTTCCTATAGTCAGATACTGATCCAAAACTGGTTAGGCCATAGCTGTGAAAATGTTAAATACACTGTAATAATTTTAATTGTTCATCTGTACTACCTGTTAGTCTCTTATTCATGAAAGGTAAGGGGGAGAAAAGTTTGGGTTTATCATCATCTTGATAGTGACATCATTAGATGTACTGCATAAGTTCAGATATTATGAGGACAGTGAAGAAAATTAATCTTGTTCTTTTCAAATAAAGTACTGGATCCTCCAGCAATCCATTCTGTATATACCCTTTCCCACATTACTGTGATCCAGGTTGCCTTCTCTGCAGCAAGGCAGTGAGGAGTGCTAGTCTCCGTGGCTCTTCAACAGAGGTTGCCTTCTGTGAAGGAACACTTTGCCACACCTCCCCCAGACACCAACCAGGGACATTAGTTACATCACCTGGCCACTGGAGCCAATGGGCAATGAGCTCATTATCTCCTGCAGTGACAGCCAATCATGTGGATCCAGTGTAGTCATCCATGTGTTGCATCCCTCAGCATGAGTTGCAATTGGGGGTTGCACTCTTGAGTTGCATCCTACAGTCAGCAGCCAAGCTTTACAGTCAGTAGTTGCAGTTACAAAGTTACCTTTAAGTGTGGTGGACTGTTGAGAAATGTCATACTGGAATACACAATGTTAGTAAACAGACTTGTTATTGGAACCACCAAAGCACTAGTGCTGCATTGCCACTAAGGACTTAGCCTATGGAGGACATTATTGCTGGTGATAACTTGTCACTGACTGTGTTTCTGTAGTATGGGATACATTAGTACCAGATTTCATGTTAAGATACTTTGTGAGTTACGATTAACTTCCTTCAGTACCTGCAGGCTTCTTTGGAAAAGTTAAGTGCCACTCAGGAACTGTTGTTACACTGGTTAGAGGAACAGGAACAACGCCAAGTAGAAATTTGATGCCTGCTACTGCCTTCTTCATCCACTGAATCTGGCACAGGAAGAGTAGGCTAGTTATGTGGAGAGACTGAAACAACATTTTACTGCAAACAGGATGTCAGGCAATTTAACTAAACATGTATTTCTCTTGTTTAATGCTGGTTATTATGTTTATGGACTTGTTCAGTCACTTTACCCAGATGAAGACACTGTGACTTGAGTTATTCAGATGTCAAGGACAGGTTAAGTGAACGTTTTCAGAGTAAGCTTCTCAGTCTGGGAGCAAACCATAAATTTCATTGTAAGTCTGACCAATCATATAAAGAATGGGTTGCTACTATGCAAGGCCTTACACACCACTGTCTTTCCTTGTGTGAAAACTAAGATGTGCTCTTTTCTATGTGGATACTGCCATGAGGGATATGTTAGTTGTCCATGCTCCAGATGCAGGGCTATGCGGGACCTTATCTACTTGAATGATCTTTGTCTGTTAGTCAAGCTTTCAAACAGGCAACACAAACAGAACAGTTCCTTGACTATAAGGGAACTCAACTTTCTCAGGCAAAATTTAAGAATGTGGATGTTCATAAAGGGAAACAGAATCAGAAATGTACCCAGGCACCTAGGCCTCAGGCTACACCTTAGAACAAGAGTACACAATCTTCAGCTAGTACCTTTTCTTGAGTCAAATCTTGCTTACAGTGTTTTGTGACCCACAGTAGACAGTCCTGCTATTACAAATGCATCAAGTGGCTATTTTGTCAGAAACTGGGTCACAAGGCTGAAGTTTGTTTAAAGAAATTGTGTTGTACCATTGAGTATAAAGATACTGTAGTGCAAATTCTGCTTTTAGTGATGAAATCACATACAGTGGCCAGTATCTTGAGACTAGATCTCTTTCAGTATCTGGGGTTCAGGTTTCACAATTTGGCTGCCTGCATCTGTACCACAAATATGGGTGAGTTCCTTTCACCACTGCCTTCTTCCCTGCCTGAAGCAGAGCCACCTCCATTCCACTGGACCTTTTTGGGGAATGAGTTGGCTCATCCTGCTCGACACACACTTTGACTACCCCTACCCCCTACATGGCACAGATGGACAACATGGGCATGTACCACACAATCCAGGCATTACACAAGATCTTCAATGTAGGTCTTACTCAAGCCACTGAGCTGGATGTGGCACCCCCATTATGAATCAAACATTTTTCTCCTTCTGCACAACCACCCAAGGCATACAGCCTTACAGACATTATAGCCCTTCTTTAGTTGCAGGTACTAACGATGCATCTTCCCACATGAGAGAACTGGGCGTTTCAACAAACGTGCCAATGACCTGCTGTTGCAAATGCATGGCACTTGGCCTGGATGTGTAGAGCCACAGCATCAGCAAAGAGGCTAGGATGCAGATGGACATCGTCCACAATCCATGTTAGTGACCAAAGAAGAAGAGGCTTCACGTCCCCCTCCTTTGGGAGGAGGGATGTTAGATCCTCTGGCTACCCCTGCCAGATACATCCCTTCCCACATCACTGTTTCAGGTTGCCTGCTCCACTGGCATAATAGTGATCAGGACGAGTCTTGGCAGCTGTTCATGAGAGGTTAACTTCAGCAAAGGAACTACTTTGCCACATTTCCCACTAACACCAACCAGGGATGACAATGACATTATCTGGCCAGGAAGACAATGGGCACCAAGCTCATTACCTCCAGCCGTGATAGCTAATCATACAGGTCAAATGCAGCCATCTGCACAGTGTTATAACATGCAGCCCAAAGACTACAGCTGCAGCTGGCAGTTGCATTCTGGAGTCACATCTTACAGTTGACAGTCGTGTCCTACACTTGACAGTAAGAGTTCCTTGTAAGTGTGGTGGACTGTTGAGAGGTATATACTAGAACATGCCATGTCAGTAAACAGACTTCTTATTAGAACCACCATACCACTGGTGTTGCATTGTCATTAAGGACTTAGTCTCTGGAGAACATTTCTGCTGGTGATAACATGTTACACACCTAGTTTCTGTTGTATGGAATATTTGTACACTAGAGTTCACTTCAAGATATTTTATGAATTCCATTATTTTGCTTGGGCTAATTTACTTGTGAAGGAGACTCCGAGTGCTACACTGGTGCAGTCATTAATAGTGATGTAGCTCAACAGAAGTAGAGAGGACATCATAACATAAACTACACTGTCAATAATGTAATGCAGTTTAGCCAGATAACAACTCTAAATGTTTGACTGATATCATTTTAATACTAACTCCTTGCAAATGTAAGTAAAATAATTTAAATCATTTCATTGCTTCACTTGTTTAAAGTTTTTCATTTTGTAATATTTTCAAAATTAAATGGTAGCTATAGTCAGTGTAATTTATAAACATTGTTATTTTTATAGGTCTTTGGAGAAAACTAGTAACTGTATTCTTGGTTTGAACATTGAGATAGTTACCCTTGTTTTCATCAATTGAAGTAACAATTGCTCAACAAAAGAACAAAAAAGGCAGTTATATTGAATCAAGGATTTATAGGTGCAATTTTCCTTTTGTCAAAGGAATAGCTGATAGAATGTGAAACAAATGTTAAATAGATTGCATTTTGTTTTAATTTACTAGCTTTAATACATAGTCCCCAAGTGGAGAAAATCTCCGACCTGGCCGGGAATCGGACCCAGGCCACTTTGGTTAGCAATCTGATGTGCTGACTGTGCAACTACCAAAGTGGACAATTCCTAAATTGGCTGATAGAATTTAAAATGAACATGGCAAACAATAAATATGAAGCAAACAAACCCTAATAAATTCATAGAAGGAACTTCCATTCCTCGTATGATAGATGTCTTCTTCACTCATCTCTAAACAGAAGAAAGTGAACACCAATACACATACTGTGAAGTATGTACAAGAAAAATGAATCATCATATTTCTCATTTCCTCTTTTTACATCTTTGGCTTTGCCTTCTCATTTCATACTCTGTTGCACACCAGTGTCATTTGCTGATCTAAGAAGACCCTATGAAGTTGGTCATTCATGTGTTAGTTTAGTATATTAACTTTATTCCGAGCACTTGCAGTCCATGTCTTCTCCATTGTCCTCATTCTGCATCTATGAAACAATTCTGTGTAACATATGTTACCTCATTGCATACTATCCCATTAATCTCGGGGATGCCCTTTATTCTAAAAGCTCAGAGAATTTCTAGTTTAGTGATTTTTATTGATTAATCACAATATCTGCAGTTCTCAAATGGGGTTGCTTTGAGCACCACCCGATATTGGGATTCTGATGCACTATAATTTTCAGACTATTCCAAATGTGATGGGATGTGATGTGATGTTTTTGTGCATTTTCAGAGATCAGGATCATTGCCTACCAGATGTTTATCAAAAATATTTAATTAAAGATGAATTTATATGATTCTACAATTTACAAGAAAGGTTTATTTATTTTATTTATGATCTGACTGGTAAGCAAAAACATTTGCAATACTCTATGCAAACTGTACATGTCTTCATGTTATTAACTGTCACTGAATATTTATAGCGCAAAAATTATCCACTACTATACAATATTACAAATACATGTTATTTATTTTCCTCTCTCTCTCTCTCTCTCTCTCTCTCTCTCTCTCTCTCTCTCTCTCTCTCTCTCTCTCTAACATTTCCATCACGACAATGTAAATTTATTAACTGTATGAAAACTTCGCTTTTTCTTTTAGAGAGTTTTAAATGCATAAATCATAGTCTTTCTATAAGAAAAACTTTGCTATTACACTCATTCACCTGCCTCGAAGTCTAGATAATTAAAAAATTACATGAGCCATGTTTGTCATAAATTTAAATTTCCTGACATGGTTTGATTTTTTGCTTTTCTTAATGCCAAAGCATCATTGTTTGAGGTCTGAGATTTAATGCAACACAAAAAACATAAAACTGATTTAATAAATTTTCAAATGTGTAACATAAACCATATATTGACATTAATTATACATATACAGAGGAGAAACATGTAAGAGACAGAAAGTAACTCTGAAGGTACATACACAGTTAAAGATTTGTCAACTGAATTCTTAAAATTTATACTGAGAGAATAACGTTCTTTACAAAATATTTTACATTTCTTCAATACTTTAGTTACATTTACAATAAACACACTCTTTATGTAGCCTTCTTAAATAATTCATATCAGTAATTGTATACTTTAGGCTAAAACAAAAACATGAAGTACACAATAGTTAAAACAAGTCTCTCTACATTTTCAGGTGTAGAAAGTGACTGCTGACGTCTGTATACATATTATTCATTTATATCTTTGATATAAAATGGATAACACTGCAGTTTACTTAGAAATAAAGTTCCACATATAGGTATGCCACATTTTGCTGAACCATTGTTATTACCAATGAAACAGTTTCTTCCAAAGGAGTTTTCGGACAAAATCACTTATCTGATGTAGGCTGTTATCGACTGAATTTTCTGTAAATATGAATACAGAGCAATATTAAATATGCTGTTGAAGTGGAATAAGAACAAAAATGAGTGAAGTATGATGACTGAAGTTGTGATATCAGTGCTCAGTATTGATGAAACACAGGAATGCAGCAACAAGTATAAACCAATTTTCAAAGAGGGTGGGAACTGTTAAAGCTTTCAAGTGCTTTAAAATACATAGCTATGAAAATATTTATAATATATGTGTAACTACAGTCTGATAATGAATAATATCAGCTTTTTTTATAAAATTATTTTATATGAAATATAACAATCATCGAAATATTTAGCTTTAACAAGACATTCAGCACTTTACTGTCAGCAACTTATACTTTTATTTCTTTATGACTTCATATCCATTAACAGTTGCCCAGCAGTCAGGAATAATTTTTTCCACTAATATCCCTTACATTTGTAATACAATATCGTCCCCACCCTGCAAAATATTTTTTTTATGTATGGCTTTGCTTCTGAAATAATATATCACAATAATTTTATAAAAATGTATATTTCATCAGCATTACCATCTTCTTCAATATATATGTCATAAGGCAAGTTATATTTTTACATTTGTGTTTTAACTGTTATAGAATAACAACCTTCATCTTAATCTTCTGTAATTTTAACAAGCTACATATTCTAATTAAATTCTAACAGTAACATTTAACAATGATCACGAATAAATAAGTTGGCTGGATAGTTTATATTAAGCTCTACACATTTGTCTCTGGTATAAAATTTTACAGCATTTTAACAAACACAGAAATTACATTTCATTTCACAGTAAGGAAAATGTAGTTTTTCTCAAAAGTAGAATAAACTTTTCATTTGTGATTTCTGTGAAAACAATTGTGTCAGTTAATAATAATGATCTGTTTTTAATTTACAAGTAATTTTGTAATTTTTTAATGTGAACTATAAGGTCCTTCAAATCAACATAACACTGTTCAAATAATGTGTCTTTCTGTTCTTGAAATGAAATTTGTGATTTCTGTTCTCTTACAATTTGCTCTTTTTCATGAGCTGGAACTCAGGGATCTCAGTATCAGCAGAGAAATGGCAAATACCATGATACAGTGTAGTATCTCAACTCCAACAAAGCTTCAGAAGCATGCATAATTACGTGCATTTTGTACCTATGACTCTAATCAATGATCGAACACCTATTTATTAACTTACAAACCACCCATACATTGTTATTTTTCAGTTATGTCTGTTGTCCACAGTCTGTTGCATGAGTGTTTAATGTTGCTTTTATTACAAATAACTTCAGAAGAAGATGAATCATCAAATTATGGTACACAAAAATAATTATCTACCAGACTGCCCATACAGTACATGTGTGCATTGAACTGTACTGTTGCTTATTATATATTGCAGAAGACAGGATTGCGTTTTCAGTTTTAACAAAAAATTTAAATATATTATCAATTATACAGGAAAAATTTAAGAAAATTTTGTTCGCTTGTTTGTAAAAACTATAATTTTTCAATACACTTTACTGAATGAATCTTGTTGAAATGATACAAAACAAATACACAACATGGTTTTATTTCTTTTTATAACATCTAGTCTTGAAGTGGCACTTGAGAACTCTGTTGTCACAAAAAAGTGAACTGCTGGACAATGAAAAATATGGTCGAAATTTTACACCAGAAGTTATTTGCATGTAATGATACCTGTCAAGCAATGATAAAGAACCATAAAAAGTGCAGAATACTAACAAGAACAGTTGTGATAAGTGCCGTCATGGCAGTGGTCTAAAGAGTATCAGCTATGTGACATCTCCTGTCTCAAGGAAAACTGAAATAATGGTAAGATTCAGTCTTACTCCTATCATGATATTTTCATTCATATTGTTTGAGGTGACAATTTATTCAATTTATGAACTAACTTCCATTACGATTCTATTGTCTGGGAGCTCATTTCCATCTAAAACCCTTTCCTCTTCAGTAAAAAATCTTTAAGTGTTGCATTATGATCAAGTGAAATTTAAAAAACACATCACTATGCTGGGCGCATTGTTTTTCTTTTCCATTATGGAAGGAGTTTTTCTTGGTGTTTCAAATATTACCAATTTTAAGGCTTTTTTAATAATATGTTAAGATGTACAATCATCAGTGAAATATTATGATACTGAATTTTAATTAATAGAGAAAATTTTATAATGTTGAGATCAGTAATAACCCTGTTAATTGACAGTGATTACTGTAGTCAGATTCCAGGCACAGGCACTGAGGTGTTAAAGTATTATTTGTTTTTGTTTTGCTGTAATGAGTCACTGAGCTATCACAAATTATCTTCCTGTACAACTGTTGTGTTACATATTGCTATATGAAGCTTGGCTTTCTTTTAGGAGACTAATTTCATGTGTATGAGATTTCCTGTTTCGATTGCAGAATGTTGTTGTCACTGGTGGTAAATCAAATTTTATATAAGCTGGTAATACAAATATCATAAATTACATGTTTTGTGTGAATCTTACAATTGAGTTTGGATCTTAGTGTACCTGTAAAAAATGTATGAAATGACACTAATTCAGCTACATCTGAGTTAAGAACACTGGTTTTGTGGGCTGTGGATATAGAATTATTGTAAGTGCTTTTTTTTAATATTTAGTAAGGAACATTGTAATACCTACAGGTCATAAATAAAAGGCAAATTTTGTCCTAAACAAGACAGAGAGGAGATGTCATAACTGATAAGCTGATGTTGAAAATTCTCATTATATCTGAACATTAGATGTAACAAGAGGCAGCAAAGACAGTTGTACTTAACAGGCAAGAGGTAAGGAGAATAATGCCAGTTTCACAGCCAAAAAGAAAGTGTGACAAACAGAAGTGTCGTGTTAATATTTCTTATGCAGATACCAGATGTCTGAGACTATTAAGACCTGAAACATTGTTAGAAATACTTTACAAATCCTAAATGTTATTTCAGATGCTTTGTAAAACCACAATATTTTGAAAAAAAAAAAAAAAACACATTTGAACACAACAAAATCTAAAAGACAGTACCATAACAAATGAAAAATTTATTTATACTTTACCTGATATAGCTTATATTAATTTAATATAGTAGTTACAACTACATTATTTAATTTTTGTAGACAGAATTAATTCATGTAATTATTTCAATCAGCTGGTTTTAAAACAGAACTAATGTATGTGTTGCTCAGTATGCAGAAGCCTATAGCAAGTGTTATTCCACTTTAGCAGCAACACTATGTATGTGCATTTGTCATCTCTTTAAACAAACAGTGTGTTACTAACCAGCCAACATTACAAAACTGCAGAAATTTCAAGGCATTGTTGTGCAAAACATTATAAGTGAGGAATTGTTTCCCATCTGGTGGAGAAGTCTTTAAAGTACATAAACTATAAAAAATAAATAAACTCTACTGTCATATTGTCTAGCAATTAACCAATCTTAATTATCTGTATTTATGTATATATATATCTATGTACAACCTTGAACACAATAACTGAAATTAGAATGGCAAATGTTGGAAAGGTGTTGAACATCCCAGTCAAATATGCATTTGAAGCTCTTACTTTCTTACAGAAATTAAAATGACTCTCTTCCATAACAGAATACACTCTACCTTTAACATTCTCTCATGGGTATATGAAATCTGATAAATATGAGTACAAACATTTTGTGTGCCAAAAATCAATAAGGAGTTAGTAGGAATAGAATAACTGTACCAGTTCTTGCCACAGCAATTGTACAAGTAAATGAAATCTCTTTTTTTTTTTTACAAAATCTGTGCATAACACTAATGAACAGTACAAACTATCTTTATTTAAGTATATTGTAATTATTAATAAGGCAATATTTTCCCTTAACCATAGCATATGCATTTTCCCCTCATCTTTATCTAACTTTGTATCAGTGTTAATGCTCATCATTACCTGTTGTGTTTCTGTCCTTGTATGTAACATAATACCCAAATTACAGAATCTTTTTACATATGCTGCTATAGAGAGAGAGAGATATATATAGATATATGTATATACATATTACCACATTATATTAATATCAGTATTTTAATATTTCCACACTTTTAGTATGCTGCAACAATACAAATTCAGATATTAAAAGCTAAGAATAAATTTCTTTAAAATAAAAAGAGACATAGCTACAGTTCATGTACTACATTGTAAGTCCAATAAAAAATTCAAAAATTTTGATTTTTTTTATGTCTTTGTGAGTGGTACACAAACTTCCTGTTTTCTAGAAAGATATAAAAAAACCAAACACATCTTGATCATCAACTAGTCACTGTACATAACCACTGCAAAGCATTTTGGCATACATGCTATGTGAAAATAAACACAGAAATTGAAAAAAAGGCGTGGACCTAAATGTCTCAAGTTCTGTGTAAAGAAATCCTTTCAGCATTGCAATTCCACATATTAAAAGTCTGTTTTAAGCAAAACTCTAACATTGCTTTATCCTTATATTCCACATCATTGCTCATTAAGCATGTCTGGACCAACACAGCAAATAACACAAAACACTCACCCTTGAGCCATAATTTTAAAAATAAATGTGACATTTCAATGCCATTCACCTATTTTTGAACACTCAGAAAGTCTCCTTTGTTGCAAAAGAATCACTGCAGTAACATACTCCCCACAGAAAATGATGTCTTTTATTCATCAGTTGAACTCATTGTAAATAACAAGAGGGTCCCCGTGACAATAACGGGAGTGGAAAGACTGCTTCTCCATAGCTGCTGACAGCTGCAGGTGATGAAAAAGGGTCTGGAAGGTTACCTGAAAATAAAGTATTAACAACTACCATTATTAAACAAATTTTTTATAATTAGTAGCTTTCTTTTGTTGAAAGATGTGTGAATGTAGAGGGAAGTAGTGAAGCAAGTAAAACTACATAAATAAAAAAAGTTATCATTATTTTCTTTTTTATTTCTACTCTTCCTCTAAATGATTAAAATATATATTTCTTGTTTGCTTTGGGTTTGAACTAATACTACTAGTCAGACCACTCTTAGGTTGTCAATCATGGAATTATCAGACATACTGGGGATTTGTGTACTACAGGCACCAAGTGATGGCACACACACAAGCTCCAAATCTTATTTTCATCTCTGTCTGGCCTAATATAAAAGTGATATGAACTTGTAGCACAAAAAGATACTTATATGCATTAGTAAAAATACTTGGTTGTCCCACAAAAAAGGAGCACTATAGATTGTATTGTAAAGTAAGAAGCAGCAGCAGCAGCAGCAGGAACAACAACAACAACGTGTGTGCATGTGCATGTGCATGCGTGCGCGATCTGATGAAGGACTTTGCCTGGTAGCTAAAAAATATCCTACTATCTATTTTTAAATGTGCCTGTCTGCTACTCGTCAGATAGAGGAGGCACTGAGCAGCAATCCATCATAATTCATACTGTTATTCCATCCCAGATTTTTCATTGTTTGATTCTGCCTATGGACCTGAAAATGAAGCACCTATTTTTGGTAAAATTAGCACCCACGCAGTTCAGTAATACAAAATCTGCACAAAACTTATTCGAAATCTGTAGTAACTAAACCCTGATTAGCATATTGAAGAACATTTTTGTGGGTCATGCTTGACAATGCTACAGGTAAAACTGACAAGGTACACAGAGTGGAAGTAGAACCTAAAATAACTCGCAGGTACAATAGTGTAGCAGGTAGCAATGAGTGTAAATAAATGATAACTTCACTCATCTGATGGGCAAGAAGTCATGCAGGGGGAACAAATCCCACTTCCATCTTGCAGGTCAGACAGCCTACACCCACGTTCCTGTGAAAGCAGAACTGACTTATGGATGGCTAATCCCTTCTGGTGTTGTGAGTGACATACTCAAATCGCCAGCCAGAGTGGCCGAGCGGTTCTAGGCACTACAGTCTGGAACCGCGCGACCGCTACGGTCGTAGGTTCAAATCCTGCCTCGGGCATGGATTTGTGTGATGTCCTTAGATTAGTTAGGTTTAAGTAGTTCTAAGTTCTAGGGGACTGATGGCCTCAGAAGTTAAGTCCCATAGTGCTCAGAGCCATTTGAACCAACACACAAATCCTGTAACTTACCATGATTAGTCTCTTTGCTCATTTCATAGTGAGAAAAGAAAGTGGTATGCACAAAACAAAACAAAACAAAACAAAACAAAACAAAACAAAACAAAACAGAGTGCTCAAAGCATTTGGTAACAGCTACTGTGCAATTGATTGGTACTCCCAGTATCTTATGCAACCATAGTTTGAAACATCCCACATCTAAAATTGCCACATTATACTATCCTAATTTCATATAATACCAACTTTAGCTAGTAGACAAATGTACATGTTTCTTTGTTCTAAGGTTCTAAGTTTCACATCTGAGACCTACATAGTCATACATGGAACACATTTTACAGAGACCATTGAACCTCCCACTGTCCGACATGGAAGCACACTGATATGTTGTCGAGTTTGTGGATGGGTGCACTCTTTATTTTGCTAATGCATTCTTACCAACATTCTCTTCCAGATTGGTCTTCAACAGAAGTTACACAATACCAGTAACATAAAATTGATTACTTTTTCAATATTTATAGCCCTCCAGAGACAGTGGTCCTTGAAAATGCATGGACTACCCGAGCACAGCTCCCGTCAGGCTCAAATTCTCAGCTTCTCCCTACAATACTAATTTAGTGTCCCTTGCCCATTACTTGCAGCATTTCACCAGTTCCCATAAGAGCTGAAGCCCTGTGTGCATCTGCACTGAAGAGATAATTGGCTGTCACACCTTAATTATATATACATGTGGTGTCTGCTCTTCTGGAGAAGTAACACACACTATTTTGATCCAGCAGCTGTTATGAATTAATAAAAAGGAATTACATACGTTGCCTGTGAGTGGACACTGATTGAAATCGATGGGGAAAGTTGAAAATTTGTACTGGACTGGGACTCTAACTGGGTCTCCTGGTTACTATGCAGATACTCTGACCACTAAGCCATCCAGACAAAGTGGTCATTACAACTGCACTAAGTACCCTAGTACGACTCCTGTCAGATCCACATTCTCAACTTCTCCACACACTATTAATGCAGTACCCCTTCGCCCATTATCCTCATTACTTATGGCATGTCACTGAGTCCTGTATGAGTTCAAACACCTGGTGTGCATCTGCACTGAAGAGATCACTGGCTGACTCACCTTGCGTGCGTGCGTGTGTGTGTGTGTGTGTGTGTGTGTGTGTGTGTGTGTGTGTGTGTGTGTGTGTGTGTGTGTGTGTGGCAGGGGAGGGGGGGGGGGGGAATTCATAGAATTTCTAAAAGGATATTTAACCAAAGTTATTAGCATGTAATGGCAGTCCTGTGTCACATATTTAATGGATATGACCAGTAATTATCTTGTACTTCCAAAAATTCGCAATCTTTAGGTGGAGTCAGAGTCTTATAGAGTAAGAACGAGTAGGCAGCATATACTACTGCTATTTAATATGAATGACATGCTATAAGGCAGAAAATAGACATTAAAAAAAATCAAGAAGTGAAGGAAAACAGCAAAGGGAACTGAGAAACAAAATTATGAGAATTAAATTTTCGATCCTTCATCATACATGTAATATACAGATAGAATATGCCCTAGAACAAAACAACATGAGGTTAGCTGACATTGACATTAAAGAGATCACCATTAATATCAAGCATACACAGATGAGGACTCACTTGTACAGTAGCAGTAGAGATGGGGTAGAGAGAGAGAGAGAGAGAGGGGGGGGGGGGGGGGGTGTACAAAAATCATACATGTCAGTAGGTGCAGAAGGGAGGATGACTTATTAATGCTTTGTATAAAAAGATGTCTTAAAAGAGATATGAATAGTTGTTATACATTGTACCTGTCATACAAGCATGGTTGTAATTCAAGCAAAGGACTTTTCTCTTTATACTGATTTTTATCACAAAATTTGCTTTGGCTTGAGAAAGTACACAGAAACATTTAATGTGGATCTGTGAAAAGGCTGACAGTTTCTGTCTGATATTGCCTTAAAAATGTTGTCTCAAGGAATATGTTCTTTAAAGAATGAATTTTTTACTCTGCATAGCTGTATACAGTTATGAAACTTCCTCACAGATTAAAACTGTGTGCTGGACCAACACTCAAATGCTTGACCTTTGCCTTTGTTGAGCAAGCGATCTACCAACTGAGCTACTCAAGCACAACTCACAACCTGTCCTCACAGCTTTACTTCCACCAATACATCATCCCCTACCTTCCAAACTTCACAGAAGTTCTCCTGTGAAACTTGCAGAGCTAACACTTCTAATAGAAAGGGTATTGTGCAGACATGGCCCACCCACAGTCTGGGGGATGGTTCTGAACTGGATTTTTCCCTTTGCAGTGAAGTGTTGGAAGATAGGAGATGAGGTAGTGGCAGAAGTGAAGCTGTGAGGGCAGGATGTGAGTCATGTTTGGGTAGCTTAGTCAGTAGAGCACTTGCTCATGAAAGGCAAAGGTCCCGAGTTTAAGTCTTAGTCCAACACACAGTTTTAATCTGCCACACAGTTTCAACATGTTCTTCCACATAATTTCAGTCAAATTTTCTGTGACTAATGCTTCTTTATAATGTGTTCAAAAAATTTAATTTTCACTTCTTAATGGCTTAGATAAAAATCTTTGACTTTCAAAAACTTACAAAGCAACTGATAAATACATTGTTTAAGTTCAGGAAATAACTATGTAATGAGGATGCTGCACAAACACTCAAACTGAATACACTGGTAAGGGCTTACATGAAACAAGCACTCATGAAACTCCGGTGACAAGTTAAACACATGTACATGCCTCATGTACCAGTTAGTCTGATCTCTTGTCCTTCCGGTAAAGTTCATGTCAAAATATGGATACATTTTGTTAATGACCATTCTTCCATGGTCATATATATTTTGCAGTAGTTTACATTAAAAATGCAATTTATATACAGCTGGTGTGAAACTGATGTCACAAGAAACTTGATACATACATTTATTTCAAAGTCATTTTTTCATTGTTTATGACACACTGTGTATCTACTAAATGAAACCCAGGGCCTATGCAGGATTTTTAAAAAAGAGACCATAGACATTACATATGAGGGCCATTCACTAAGTAATGCAAAACTCTTTTTATGAAAGAAGGTTGCTATTATTCAGGATTCCAGTACACCACATTATTCCATATTCTTCTGACTGCAAAACACTATTTTTCAACATAACGTCTGGTCAGTGGAATAGCCTTATGCCACCTTACTGGGAGGGCCTATATGCTCATGTGGTACTATATTGCTGGTCGACATCAAAGCTAATGTCTTGCTTCATCAATAATATCCCCGTTATCCAGAAACTGCTTCCCATGGAGTGCATCCTTCATTGGGCTAAACAGATGGAAGTTGGAAGTGTGAGATCCAGGCTGTCATGTGGATGAGGAAGAACAGCCCAGTGAAGTTTTGTGAGCACCTCTTGGGTGTACAGACTTTGTGAAGCCTTGGTTGTCATGGAGAAGGAGAAGTTTGTATGCATTTTTGTGATGGTGAACATGACCTCTTCATTTCTTCCAGTTCCTGAAGGTAGTACAACACACTTCTGAATTTATCGTTGCACTGTGAGGGAGGAAATCAAAGAGAGTAACTCTTTCAGGTCACCATGATGTTACCAGCTGAGAGTGCAGCTTTAAATTTTTCTTTGGAGGAGAGGTGGTGTGGCATCACTCCATGGATTTCCATTTTGTTTGTGGTTGAAGTGATGAATCCATTTTCATCTTGTCACAATCAGCCTCATGGTGCACAAGCAATTACACACACAGTGTCCTTTGTTGCTCTTTATGGCCTTGTGTTAAGCAGCAAAATATACAGTGTGCACACACCTTTGAGTACCTCAACTTGCAGATGAGTGTGTCAGCACCACCAACAGAGTTGTCCAGTTGTGCAGCAAGGTGTTTGATTGTGATCCATTAATCACTTCAAATGTGAGTGTCCACACATACCAACATAGCAGAAGTCAAGCTTTGTGTGGCCTGCTGGCCTGCAAGAGATTGGACAGGTTTGCATGACCTTGTTCCAGTGATGACAGGCACCTCACCAAGTAACTCACCATGCTCTTGTTCACTGCCAGGTCTCTGTAGATATTCTGCGAGTGCCTATAAATATCTGCAGTGCTTCAGTTCTCTGTCATAAGAAACTGAATGTCAGTTCTCTGCTTGGAATGCACCTTTATTATAGAAGCTATTTTGAAGGCTACATATAGCACTGACATCTATTGGAACACCATGAAACTACAGAGGCTGAAGTGGGAGTATTCCATGTTGTCCCACAACAAATTCTGCATTTCCCATCTAAAACTAGCTGAGAAGAAAAATGTGTCTCATTAAATCAAACAATGGAAAATCCAGGATGGAATGAAACAATATTATGAAAAGGAAAGTTGCTACCCACCATATAGTGGAGATGCTGGGTTGCAGAGAGGCACAACAAAAAGACTGTCACAAATAAAGCTTTCAGCCAGTAAGGCCTTTGTCAAAACCAGATGACAGACACACACATACACACTCATGCAAACACTGTCATTTATTTTTGATGAAGGCCTTACTGACCTAAAGCTTTATTTGTGACAGTTTTTTTGTTGTGCCTATCTGTGGCTCAGCAGCTCCGCTATATGGTGAGTAGCATCTTTCCTTTTCATAATAATGTGTCTCATTACTTATTTAATGTTCCCTCCCCCTCCCCCCCCCCCCCCCCCCCCCGTCCACACACACAGACACTTCATCTCCTAAATGAAATAACAGTGGGGAAGGAGAGAAAATTGTCAGCTAACATGGTGTGTACATACAAAGATACTGGCAGAAAAAATGTCAACACCTAAGCATACTATGCTGTAACATCTCACGTCTTAAGGTAACATTTCATGCCTACATACACTTAGTTCTCAGATATGCGATTCTATTCTGGGGATCAAAGGCACAAAACATTAAGATGGTTTTTAAACTCCTGAAAATGGCCATAATAATAATAATAATAATAATAATAATAACTAGAAGTAGTAGTTAGGCTCATTGTAAATATCCACTTAAAAATTTGCCATTCTCACTGCACCAAGACAGTGCCTATACCAATTTGCGGTGCATATTAGGGAAAATATGACTACCATAAATACTAAACTAATAGTTCTATTCATATAATGGAAAAAGAGCTGGTTTAGATTTATATTTACCTAGCAAAATAAACAAAAAATTCAGAACAGTACATCAGGGGATAAAACTGTGAAATAAACTTCCAAAAAAGTGAAAAAGATTTCTAAAACACATTTATTTAAAAAGGCAGCTAAAACATTCTTCACAAGTAATGCATACTACACTATTCAGGATTTCTTAGAGTACTAAGAGTAGTTGGTAGTAATGAATGGGAATACTACAGTACCTTGTCTCATTTCAGTACATGGTTATGGTTTACTGCTTTCACCAAGGTATGGAAATGAGCGTTTGGCATCATTGGACGGGAGGCCCCTTGTGGGGCAGGTCTGGTCGCCTTGGTACAGATCTTATTGCATTCGACACACACTGGGTGACCTGCATTGCCAGATGGGGATGAAATAATGATGATGACAGTACAACACCCAGTCCCTGAGTGGAGAAAATCACCAACCCAGCCAGGAATCAAAACCTGGGTCCATAGGACACCAATCTGTCACGCTGTCCACGTCAGCGAACCATTCACAAGGTGTCATGTCTCAAGGTGTATAAAGCATAACAGTAATAGCTGTTGGCTTAGTTTTTCAGGTGGGCAGTTGAGTGTGAAGTCCAGAATTGAGGCAAGGGGCACAGCAAGCATCTTATCAGTTCAGGAGTCATCAGTGAGTGTCCTCAGTGTATGAGTAGTGAATAAGGAAAGTTAATGTAGAAGGGAAGGAAGCCAGTCATTCCTTTTGCATTTTTTGCGGTTCTCTTCAGAAAAAATTGGATTTTTATTTTTTAAAGTAGCTTTTCATCAGTGTATTCCAAATTCTAGCTACAGACCCTAGCACCCAGTATTATTTTATTTAAAAAAATGTCACTTCAGATACCTAAGAATATTATGCATACACTTTCTGTGGTATTTAGAAACCAATCACATTTTATGTGTAATGGTTTAATCAGCTTACCTTAGCTGAGCTTCTGCTGCAGTGAACTCAGCTGTCAACAGAAAAAGAGTTCCTTATGTAAAGCTGGAAACTCAAGATGTGGTGTAGATCTCTTGAATTTGGCGAGTGCATCCATATGCAACATGCTTAATTCCCTGTAGAGGCAAAACCAAATACTGCATCAGAGTTTTCAATCTTAAATTATAAAAGTCTGTTTTATAAGAAGGAACAAACATTGCTGGCAATTTAAGATTTATACTTTTACATTACATTCTTCATAGTCTCAAAAATGTATACTATCAGTATTGGTGATTAAGGGGTGTTCAAAGAGAGGAAGCTTAGTGGTCTTGTTTGACTTTTTCTGTGTACTTAGATTACTACTACTTAGTGTTTTGTCTCTGACAACATATTGCACAAATTTAGCAAGCCAGGCAGTATTTTGGAACACATTTTAAATTGAATCATTTAGTAATGCCATCTACACTACATGGAAAAGCTGGGCCATAAACACCCACCCCCTTCCCCATGCCCCTGGATTGATTTCTACCAAATTTCCCACACAAACAGCAAACTTTAGGAGTATCAACAGTATTGTTGTTTATGACTGCCCAGTCTCAAATAGGACCAGAGATATGGAAATGTGTTTTTTTTCAGGCACCTGCCATAATAGCTGTCCTGCTTGATAAGTGTTGTTGCTTTGGAGTTAGTTACTGACCTGCACTTATCAACCCACTTTGCAAGCAGCCTACATGTCAGGAGCAGAAACGGTTTTGCAGATACAGTATGTAGGCTGAACCACACGAGAATGTTATGGTAGTACTATAGGTTTTCTTTATT